>NW_022299247.1:0-1097 GCF_002776525.5 Piliocolobus tephrosceles
AACTCCTGGATTCATTGATTTTTTGGAGGGTTTTTTGTGTCTCTATCTCCTTCAGTTCTGCTCTGATCTTAGTTATTTCTTGCCTTCTGCTAGCTTTTGAATGTGTTTGCTCTTGCCTCTCTAGTTCTTTTAATTGTGATGTTAGAGTGTCAATTTTAGATCTTTCCTGCTTTCTCTTGTGGGCATTTAGTGCTATAAATTTCCCTCTACACACTGCTTTAAATGTGTCCCAGAGATTCTGGTATGTTGTATCTTTGTTCTCATTGGTTTCAAAGAACATCTTTATTTCTGCCTTCATTTCGTTATGTGCCCAGTAGTCATTCAGGAGCAGGTTGTTCAGTTTCCATGTAGTTGAGCGGTTTTGATTGAGTTTCTTAGTCCTGAGTTCTAGTTTGATTGCACTCTGGTCTGAGAGACAGTTTGTTATAATTTCTCTTCTTTTACATTTGCTGAGGAGTGCTTTACTTCCAATTATGTGGTCAATTTTGGAATAAGTGTGATGTGGTGCTGAGAAGAATGTATATTCTGTTGACTTGGGGTGGAGAGTTCTATAGATGTCTATTAGGTCCGCTTGGTGCAGAGATGAGTTCAATTCCTGGATATCCTTGTTAACTTTCTGTCTCGTTGATCTGTCTAATGTTGACAGTGGAGTGTTGAAGTCTCCCATTATTATTGTATGGGAGTCTAAGTCTCTTTGTAAGTCTCTAAGGACTTGCTTTATGAATCTGGGTGCTCCTGTATTGGGTGCATATATATTTAGGATAGTTAGCTCTTCCTGTTGAATTGATCCCTTTACCATCATGTAGTGGCCTTCTTTGTCTCTTTTGATCTTTGATGGTTTAAAGTCTGTTTTATCAGAGACTAGGATTGCAACCCCTGCTTTTTTTTTGGTCTCCCTTTGCTTGGTAGATATTCCTCCATCCCTTTATTTTGAGCCTATGTATGTCTCTGCATGTGAGATGTGTCTCCTGAATACAGCAGACTGATGGGTCTTGACTGTTTATCCAGTTTGCCAGTCTGTATCTTTTAATTGGAACATTTAGTCCATTAACATTTAAGGTTAATATTGTTATGTGTGAACTTGATCCTGCCATTAT
>NW_022299248.1:0-7904 GCF_002776525.5 Piliocolobus tephrosceles
GCTTTGTTCATTTCTTTTTCTTCTTTTTTCTTTTGGTTTCTCTTCTCGCTTCATTTCATTCATTTGATCCTCAATCGCTGATACTCTTTCTTCCAGTTGATCGAGTCGGTTACTGAAGCTTGTGCATTTGTCACGTATTTCTCGTGTCATGGTTTTCATCTCTGTCATTTCGTTTATGACCTTCTCTGCATTAATTAGTCTAGCTGTCAATTCTTCCACTCTTTTTTCAAGATTTTTAGTTTCTTTGCGCTGGGTACGTAATTCCTCCTTTAGCTCTGAGAGGTTTGATGGACTGAAGCCTTCTTCTCTCATCTCATCAAAATCATTCTCTGACCAGCTTTGATCTGTTGCTGGCGATGGGCTGTGCTCCTTTGCAGGAGGAGATGCGCTCTTATTTTTTGAATTTCCAGCTTTTCTGCCCTGCTTTTTCTCCATCTTTGTGGTTTTATCTGTCACTGGTCTTTGATGATGGTGACGTACTGATGGGGTTTTGATATAGGTGTCCTTCCTGTTTGATAGTTTTCCTTCTGACTGTCAGGACCCTCAGCTATAGGTCTGTTGGAGATTGCTTGATGTCCACTCCAGACCCTGTTTGCCTGGGTATCAGCAGCAGAGGTTGCAGAAGATAGAATATTGCTGAACAGCGAGTGCACCTGTCTGATTCTTGCTTTGGAAGCTTCCTCTCAGGGGTTTACTCCACCCTTTGAGGTGTGGGGTGTCAGACTGCCCCTAGTGGAGGATGTCTCCCAGTTAGGCTACTCAGGGGTCAGTGACCCACTTGAGCACGCAGACTGCCCCTTCTCAGATCTCAACCTCCGTGTTGGGAGATCCACTGCTCTCTTCAAAGCTGTCAGACAGAGTCGTTCGCGTTTCACAGGCTTCTGCTCCTTTAGCTGAGCCCTGTCCCCAGAGGCGCAGTCTACAGAGACAGGCAGGTTTCCTTGAGCTGCTCTGAGCTCCACCCAGTTCGAGCTTCCCAGCAGCTTTATTTACCTACTTAAGCCTCAGCGATGGCGGGCGCCCCTCCCCCAGCCTCGCTGCTGCCTTGTGGTTAGATTGCCGCAGACTGCTTTGTTAGCAAGGAGAGAGGCTCCGTGGGCGTGGGACCCTCCCGGCCAGGTGTGGGATATAATCTCCGGTGTGCCAGTGTTACAGCGCAGTATTGGGGTGGGAGTTACCCGATTTTCCAGGTGTTGTGTGTCTCAGTTCCCCTGGCTAGGAAAAGGGACTCCCTTCCCCCTCGCGCTTCCCAGGTGAGGCAATGCCTCGCCCTGCTTCAGCTCTCGCTGGTCGGGCTGCAGCAGCTGACCAGCACCGATTGTCCGGCACTCCCGAGTGAGATGACCCCAGTACCTCAGTTGAAAATGCAGAAATCACCTGTCTTCTGTGTCGCTCGCGCTGGGAGATGGAGACTGAAGCTGTTCCTATTCGGCCATCTTGCTCCGCCCCTCCTGTTTTATTTTATTTTATTTTATTTGAGACAGAGTCTCTCTCTGTCGCCCAGGCTGGAGGGCAGTGGCGGTATCTGGGCTCAAGGCAAGCTCCACCTCCCGGGTTCACACCATTCTCCTCCCTCAGCCTCCCGAGGAGCTGGGACTACAGGTGCCTGCCACCACGCCTGGCTAATTTTTTGTATTTTTGGTAGAGACAGGGTTTCACCGTGTTATCCAGGATGGTCTTGATCTCCTGACCTCATGATCTGCCCACCACGCCCTCCCAAAATGCTGGGATTACAGGCGTGAGCCACCGCGCCCAGCCCAAAGTTGGATCTTTTTAGCAAACCATCCATATACCTTATATTTTTCACTCTCACAATTGTTTGAAAAGAGAAATTTGAAAAGAAAAAAGAGAATCATAGAAGTAATATTCTTTATTCTATTTTTATATTGTTGAAGAAGGGACATTTTCTGCATGTTTGGTGTGAGAAGAAAATACAGCAGCTACTCTCATTTACCCATTCTCCTCAAATTGCCTTGATTTTCTCTTCTATTTCTTTGAAACATTCTGATAAACTATTTGATTTATGAAAATTATTCTCAGGCTCTGGAGTAAGTGCCACTAACTACTGTACAGTTTTCAGTAAATTATTGCTCATTAATTATTTAATTTGAAGATTGCAATAAAACTAAATGGAAGAAAACCTTCATTTATGATGAAAACATTATTTCATGTGAATAGACTATTTCAAGATACTTTTCTGTGTCTGGGTTGGATTTTCCAGTGGTTTTTTTTTTTGCAGATTAAATATAAAATTTACATTTATAAAAGCCAGTGAAAGCTACAACTGAGTCATTCAAATATACATATATTTTATTCTTTACTAGAAATCAAATTTGTTAAAAGTGAGATATACTAAATAGTCAAGGTGTCCAAACATCTAACGCTATTTATTGAGTATGATATTAAATTCCTGAAAGAAACCTTCAGATCTTTTTATATGGTAATATTATCCAGCAGGCATAGTAATATTTCTAAAATTCCCAAGAAGGACAAACTGCTTTATTTTCTAAAATAATACACTTACATTTTTGGAATTTTTCCTCATGGTCCCAAAAGAGCATAAACTTTTTAATGGCTATTCAAGTTGGCTTCACTGAACAAACATTTTATTGTCTATAAATCTGTTGAGTAAAAATCAAATAATAAGCACATTTTCATCCTATGTATTTTAATGATAATTCTTCCACATCTTCAAATGTACCCCAAAGGCCTTTTGTTTTCATTTAAATTGTTTAAGATACTGTTAGCATTTTGAGATATGAGAATGTATTTTGTATTTAGAATCATATAACTTTTACATGTTACTGGTTAGTATTCTAAGAGATCATCTCTGGAATAGCTTCTTCACTCTACAAATAAAAAAAGTGGACTCTCAAAGAAGTTAAGTAAGCTATTTGGGATTCATGGCAGAGATACTAATTTCCAGTTGATGGCATAGATCAGTTGAATAAACACGTGTTGAGTACTTACTGGAGATTTTTAGATAGTTGGGAAATAATTTGGCCTTCTAAGAGCATATAATCTAATAGAGTGTGCAGATGCATAGACAGATAATTTCAATAGAATGTGCTAAATGTGGTAATAATGGTAAGTGCAGGGTACAAATATAAAAGAAGAAAATGGATTCATTTAATAAGCACTTTCATTTTCTTTCAGTTAGCATTTATTGAACACCTGCTACATACCAGGAGATAAGTACTGGTAACTAAAATAGATGTAGTCCCTGATCTCAGGATTCTTAGTGTTTTGGAAAACAGATGTCAATTAATCACATAAAAATGTGCAATAAAACTGAAATGAGTGCTTTGAAGGAAAGAATGCAGTTCAAGAGCACATACAAAAGAATCTGATGGGCTCAGTATTCAAGAAAGAATAACTTCTCATCCAATTACCTTGACAATCTGCAAGTTGTGACAATCTGCAGGTTGAAAGGGTCAGGCTCATTTACTTTAACAGTTAAATCTTTTTTTTAAAATTTAGAAATAACAAGTTCTCTTCTAAGTCATTTAGTTTGTGTAGAAAAAAGAATTTCATAGGTTTGGGGATGTCACAGCCAGAAATGATGCCCAAATTGCACCACTGGGCGACCTCAGCAGATGCTGTCATTTCCACTGCCAAGTGCAGACATTTCAGAATGCCCTACTAACCGGGGCAGAGATGCCAGCATGAAGACTCCTGTTATTGTGTCTCTGGACTTGGTCACTTCATTGAAATGAATTCTAGAAGGAGCCTTATTTCCTCACACCGTTGTCTTCCAAAATTGGTCTCATGAACAGAGACAGGATTGCCATGAAGCTGCTGAGGTTTATGCTGACTTGCACAGGTTCCTTCCGAAACCTCAGGGGTGGTTCAAGCAAAGTATTCCTTTGGGTCACATATTTTTGTAAAATGTGGAAAAGTAAGGTTTTCCAATCTCAATAAGTTAAGACTGCTGTTTTCTTCTACTTCAATTTCCCCTCCATAATACTTTTTCCTGTGTCAGATGGTTTTGAAGCAGTCCCAAGAATTTTTGGAATCTATCTAACAGAAAATGAAATTAGGATATTTACTTTGCATTTGATGGAATATGTTTATGTAACTTTGAGGCACTCTGGGAGAAATTAAACTAAGCTATTGACAACCATCATCGTATAGGAATGGCTTCCAGAAAAATTCTTGTTGCCCATGGTACTAAGTACTGACTAATCTGGCATTATGAAACAAAGCGGCAGGGCCAGAGGTCATATGATATGAATGTGTCTTGTAGGGGCACCACCATAGGCGTGTGGGTAATGGAGGAGAACAAGGATTGAAAAGAATAGAATAGGAAGCTAGTCTGGGACAAATTTTTCCAATAATCAGATCTGTAATATTGTAAGCAGGTGACCTGGTTATCATCAATGTCAAGTCAAAAGGAAAGTTTTCCTTTATTATATATATACTTGATAATGTGGCATGTATAATTATCAATGCAACAAGTATATTTTTCTTGTGTTGATGGGAATCCATGAACTAGAATGTATTAAGGTTAATAAATCTCAATAAAGATGACCTATAGCAATACTACAAACAGTAAGCACATTTGTGTGTGAATGTTGTAAACATCTGAAATAAATAAAAAACAAATATTGTTCAAACTTATCAATGGAAAGACTAAAATGCATTTTAATTTTTAAATAGAAAATAAGAAAATAATTATATTCCCATGAAGAAACAAAGAGAACTCATGTAACATAGGAAAGAGAGCATTTATACAGGTATGACAAGCAGTCATTTAATTAAAAATGTATGTTAGTAGTTTGTCAACTTTTTCAAATTTATAATTCATTGTAATTCTTTTTCTCATTTTACATGAATATATTTTGTGCATTCTTTGTATTTGTAATGTTGTATTCTTTTTCTTAAAAGAGGTGCCCATAATTGTATAAGCTTTAATTCCCACAATACCTGGATTTATCCCTCATGAGAGTATACCTGATTGGCAATAAGAGGTTACATGCCTAGTTTCTACTTGCAAGGAAGCTGGAAAAGAAAGTTTCAGTTTCTACTTTGATGAGGTGCATGTTAGCCACACAGAAGGATAAATGTTTCCTTTAATATCCTATGATGTACAACACTCCAAATAGGCCTTGCCATCATGCTGATATTATGCTTTGAACATCATAAGTTAATAAGGGCTGAGGAGCAAGAAGCATTACAAAACACTTAGTTGGGAAACACACATACACACAAAGAACAAAGGAATGAATATTCCTATTTAGATATCTGGTAATCCTTTAAGATCTGTAAGTTCCTCCCTAAGAGTAGATTCCCAATATGAATCTGATTGAATTCACTCCAATGCCTAAATTCTAAAACCCTGCTGTACTACTACCACCATTGTCATGTCTTTATTTTTATATTTGTAGAAAAGTCCCAACGAACACCCGGCCAAAACGACAACAAAAACAAAAACAACACATACACACAAATAAATAAAAAGGGAAAAAACAACAGGTGAACTGGATTCTGAGAGGTATGGTCACCATAGGTCTGTAGATAAAGTGATAATAAAAAGGTTATATTATACCTTATATTATTCAGGGTTTATTCAAAAGACAGAAATACCACATAGCAGTATAAACAGGAAAAATCTAAATAAGTGTTAATAATAACAGAGGATTGCTACTAAAAAGTAAATAAAACTCTAATAAATAAAGGGATAACAGATATGGTAGCAGCCCTGTCTCTAGGGCTAAGACAGAGCCTCCAAATAAGGAGCAAGTCTGGAAGATCCCATCATCCCCCTCCCCCAACCTGGAATGAGATTCGGATCTCATTGGAAATGGTACAGCCATGACCCTCTGGGCAGTGGAGACTTTCTTAAATTGTTGTCAGAACCCTCTGAGGGACAGATGAAGCCATCTGTGAAAGACACTCTGCTGAAGAAATCATTGAGAAGCCACCCACTTGGATATTGTCCTGGGTAATGACCCTCTAGGTAGTCCGGATAAACTTCCTAAAGGAAGTCCTGTGCTTCAGGTTGCTGGGAAGCCAACTGAGAAGGCTTCACCAAACTCCAGGAGGAAAGTGCCTCCTTCATTGTCCCTCCAGCACCTTTTACTGTTAAAGCTTAATATCAAGGCAACTGGTGAGGAAAAATTGTCATAATGTCACAAACAGACAAGGAAGGGTTGATTGGAACTGAGAAGCAATAAGTTGATAACTGGCACACACTCCTACGCAACTACCATTTCCAGTAACCTGCAAATCAGGCAGATATTGCAAAACTCAGGAGAAAATAACCTAAAAGATAGGAAAACAATGGCTTAGTCTTCTTTGAAAGGATAGCACTTTAGGCACATTAACAGTGGTGTGAGGAGGTAGAAGGATGGACTGGAAGATGACCAGTGAAAAACTCTGCTATCATTTTACATAGGAAATACTAGTTTTCTGATATTGGAAATAAGAACTAGATAGGGATGGTACAGAGAACTCTGTTAGAAACTGTTCAGGGGACTGAGATCTAGCCAAACCCACGGGAAACAATAAATACAGAGATGATGATATCACAGTGAATGTAATAAGATAAAAATGGAAATAACAAGTGGAAAATTACAAATAAGAAAATAGTATTGTTACTATTTTCAGATGATATGATTGGCCACATAAAAAATAAGGCAGAATATAAAGAAACCTAGAAAAATTGAGAGCTCAAAGACGTTGCCAATTACTAGATCAACAGGTAAAATTCAGTCTCCTTTTAATATCCAGAAATAACATATTAGAAAATACAATTTAAAAGGAGAAAAAACTTTCTAACATAAATCATTATTTGCCTAGAAATTAATCTACCAAAGAAATATGCTTGTAATTTATGAAGAAAAGTGCAACACTGTTCAATTTTTTGTTAAAGAATATAAAAAACATTGTGTAAATGGATATACGATGTTTACAGATGATAGTTTATTTTAATATTTAAGTGATCCATTAACAAGATATTTACCCTCGCAACTGTCTTAGATGAAATCCACTCTCAAAAGACTCCAATTGTATATGCAAAGCAGAATCTAATGAGATTTTTAGTTTTTTATTCTTAAATATGCAAATAACTAAGGATGTTTATATATAGAAGAAATCTTCCAATATATAAGGAAAAGAAAAAACATACAGAAGCAGAATTATAACTAACATTTTTAAAAGATCGGACAGGGGGCGGAGCAAGATGGCCGAATAGGAACAGCTCCATCACCATCTCCCAGCGTGAGCGACACAGAAGACCGGTGATTTCTGCATTTTCAACTGAGGTACTGGGGTCATCTCACTCGGGAGTGCCGGACAATCAGTGCGGGTCAGCTGCTGCATCCTGTGCAGCGAGAGCTGAAGCAGGGCGAGGCATCGCCTCACCTGGGAAGCGCCAGGGGGAAGGGAGTCCCTTTTCCTAGCCAGGGGAACTGAGACACACAACACCTGGAAAATCGGGTAACTCCCACCCCAATACTGCGCTATAACACCGGCACACCGGAGAATATATCCCACACCTGGCTGGGAGGGTCCCACGCCCACGGAGCCTCCCTCCTTGCTAACACAGCAGTCTGCCGCAATCTAACCGCAAGGCAGCAGCGAGGCTGGGGGAGGGGCGCCCGCAATCGCTGAGGCTTAAGTAGGTAAATAAAGCTGCTGGGAAGCTCGAACTGGGTGGAGCTTACAGCAGCTCAAGGAAACCTGCCTGTCTCTGTAGACTGCACCTCTGGGGACAGGGCTCAGCTAAAGGAGCAGAAGCCTGTGCAAACGCGAATGACTCTGTCTGACAGCTTTGAAGAGAGCAGTGGATCTCCCAACACGGAGGTTGAGATCTGAGAAGGGGCAGTCTGCCTGCTCAAGTGGGTCACTGACCCCTGAGTAGCCTAACTGGGAGACATCCCCCACTAGGGGCAGTCTGACAC
>NW_022299249.1:0-1155 GCF_002776525.5 Piliocolobus tephrosceles
GAGATATTGGTCAATGAATTCTACAATACATCACACAAGTGTGTGTGAGTATGTGTGTGTATGTGTATAAGACAATAGGGACAGGGAAGTGGAGAGGAAGGCAAGGAGAGAAAATAAAATTTAATACATAAAAGAAGACATCGAATTCCATCAACCATCAGTACTTGTTATATACAAAAGTGACAACAGAGTGGGGAGAGTAGGAAGAAAGATAGTTAACACATAATTTTTAAAAGTTCCTTTAAAGGCTCTGAAAAGGAAGCACAAGTCCTTAGATTTGTATTGTCTACCTAAAATAAGAAAGTAAATTTAAAATGATCAATACGTTGTCATATCAGAAAGAAATTTCAGAACACCAAGGAGAACTCCATTGGAAGTTCTACGGGATGGGATGGAAGTAGAGGCTGCTATGAAATGAATAACAGCAGATAGACATCTGAATTCTCATTAGTAATAGTAAGTGCAAGACTCTGAAGAATTATCTGTCAAATGTGCAGTATGATTATTTCACTAGAACTCTTTATTTAACCAAACCAACATTCAACTGTGAGCACAAGATAAAAACACTGAAAGCATGCCTAAACACACAGTGTTTCCCAATGTCCACCCCTGTCTGGAAGAATTACTGGAGGAGACATTTTGAAAAAAGGAGCAATAAGTCTGAGAGAGAGATTGTATAAGAAATAGTGAAGAACAATAAAACCGGTATAATTTATGCTTAGGCATAAATAAAGGTAGCTTTTGAAGAAAACAATAGGACCTTTGATTTTGGATTTAATGTATTGCTTATGTGAATGTAGAGGAGGCTTTTCAATGTGCTGATACAGAAGATGGCAGGGAGTGGGAGGAAGAGCAAAATAATTGCTAAGATTCTTGATTTACATGAGAAAAATATAAAGAAAATGATTAACAAAGGCATTGCGTAGAAGTAGCAAAGCTTAAATACACATGTTAAAATTTCAAGGGGAACCATTTAAAAAATACTAATGAGATGTCAGACTTTCAAACCATTAGAGAAAAATAAATGTAAGGTAGCTGCATGAATTCATCAAAAGACAAGAATAATATGTTTTAAAGCAGAGAAAGTAGAAAACATAAAAGAAGTTGCTAAAAATGATTTAAACATCTCAGTAATCACAAATCAAGTCAATATCT
>NW_022299250.1:0-1322 GCF_002776525.5 Piliocolobus tephrosceles
CTTTTAACCCATGGAGCCTGGCAAAAGCAATGGGATGTCACTGTCAGAGTGCATCACCTTTGCACACTGGAGAGAGAGGTTTTGCCTGCAGGTGCTGCAGGAGGGAGATGCTGTGCTGAGAAAGAACCTTTGGAGGGGCCCCGTAGGCAAGGAAGCAAAAAGCTGGACCCTTGCCAAGCGGGTCCGAGGAAATGAATTCTGCCAATAACCTCAGCAGACCTGGAAATGGATTCTGCCCTGGTTGAGCCTCAGATGAGGATGCAGCCCAGCTGCTTAGCGTGAGATCCCAAGCACAAGACCCACTAAAATGTGCTCAACTCCTAGCTTGCCAAAATTGGCTTAAAGGTGTGTGTTGTTTCAAGCTTCTAAGTTTTTAGTTATTGCCTAGGAAAGTGTTAAAATATGAGACAATAACTTAGGTCCCCTCCCCATCACACACATTCTTCTTTCTGGCATTCATCACAATTATACTTACTGATTTAAAATCTCCCCCTTGGCTGGGTGCAGTGGCTCAGGAGTTCCAGACCAGCCTGGCCAACATGGTGAAGCCCCATCTCTACTAAAAATACAAAAATCAGCTAGACGGGGTGGTGCAACCCTGTAATTCCAGCTACTCGGAAGGCTGACGCAGGAGAATTTGCTTGAATCCAGGAGGTAGAGGTTGCATTGAGCCGAGATTACACCATTGCACTCCAGCCTGAGTGACAAGAACAAAACTCTGTCTCCAAAAAAAAAAAAAAAAAAAAAAATTGTCTCTTGCCACTAGCATGAAGGTCCCATGAGAAGAAAAATGGAAACTCTTGCTCATAACAGTGCCCCAAATGCCCAGCACAGTGTAGCTCTAGGGCAGTTGGTCGATGGTGGACGCTGCTGGTTGGAGGGCCCAGCTGGTCCTCCCAGCTGCCTTCTCCCTGGTCACATTCCATTATTGAGAACAGAATAATTTCTTGCCTTTCCAGAGTCTCTCTTAGTGGGGATTGGCCAAGTGACATTGTCCTACCCCGGGAGACATAAGTGGAAGTTGGCTGAAAGGTTTCTAGCCGTGGTGTGCTGGGGCGATTTGAACCAGGACATGAGAGTTGACTGTCCATTGTTCAGGAATTGTGCAAATTGGTTGTTCAACACATTCAGTACTTAAAAATATTAAATAATATAAATACGCAAATTAAAAAATGCATTAGACCAGATGCAGTGGCCCACGTCTAACACATTGGAAGCCTGAGGCAGGAAGATCACTTGAGCCCAGGAGTTCAAGACCAGCTTAGGCAAAAAAGGAAGACCTTGTCTCTACAAAAAAAATGTAAAATTAGCTAGGCATGGTG
>NW_022299251.1:0-1232 GCF_002776525.5 Piliocolobus tephrosceles
GGAGTAGTTTGCTAACTCTAATTTCGTGGAATCTGCAATATGATAATCTGAGGGTATTGAGTCCTACGGTGAAAAAGGAAATATCCTCAGGAAAAAAATGTAGAGAAGTCTTCTGAGAAGTGTTTTGTGATGTATGAATTCATGTCACAGAGTTATACCTTTCTTTTCATGGAGAGGTTTGTTAGTATTGTTTCCGCGTCAACTCAGAAGGGATACTTGGATCGCTTTGAAGCGTATGGTGACAAAGGAAACACCTGAAGTAAAAACTAGAAAGAAGCTTTCTGGGAATCTTCTTTGTGATATGTGAATTCATCACACAGAGTTACACTACTCTTTCATGGAGCAGTTTGCTAGCACTTTTATAGTGGAATCCGGGAAGGGATATATTGGATTGTTCTGAACCCTATGGTAACAAAGGAAATATCCTCAGATAAAAACTAGAAAGAAGCTGTATGACAAACTGCTTTGTGATGAGTCAAGTCATCTCACAGAAATACACATTGCATTATATTGAGAAGTTTGCTAAGACTGTTTTCATGCAATCTGCTGTGGGATAATCCGAGGGCCTTGAGTCCTACACTGAAAAATGAAATATCCTCAGACAAAGAGTGGAGAGAAGCCTCCTGAGAAACTGCTTTGTGATGTGTGAATTCATCTCACAATGTTACACTGTTCTTTCATTGAGCAGTTTGTTAACACAGTTTTCTTGGAATCTGCAATGGGATATTTTGGAGCGCATTGAGTCCTAAGGTGAAAAACTATATATCCTCTTATAAAAACTAGAAAGAAGCTTTTGAGAAGCTGCTTCGTGATGTGCGAATTCACCTCACAGTGTAACAACATTCTTTCATGTAGTTATTTGCTAGCACTCTTTTTGTGGAATCTGAGAAGGGATACTTTGGATTCCTTTGAAGCCTATGGAAAAAAAGGAAATATCCTCAGATAAAAACTAGATAGAAGCTTTCTGAGAAACTGCTTTGTTACGTGTGAATTCATTTCACAGAGTTACACCACTCTTTTAGAGAGGAGTTTGCTAGCACTGTTTTTGTGGAGTCTCAGAAGTGATATTTGGACAGCATTGAATCCCAGGATGAAAAATAAAATATCCTCAGATAAAAACTGGAGAGAAGTGTTCTGAGAAACTGCTTTGGAATGTGTGAATTCATCTCAGAGTGCTGCAACACAGTTTTCATTGAGAAGTTTACTAAAAATATTATTGCAGAATCTGCAAT
>NW_022299252.1:0-1630 GCF_002776525.5 Piliocolobus tephrosceles
TGAAGTTTCCGTTCCTTCTTTGAGGCCAGGAGCTCTCCAAGGTGCTGGAGAGAGGCCCAGAAGCAGCTTAGAGAGGCAGCCCCGCCAGACCCTGCAAGACCATAGTAAGGACCAGGATTTTATTTTGAGAGTTAAGGGAAACCACAGGCGTCTAAATGAATCACTGCTGCTTCCGCGCTGTCATAGCCAGCACTCCGGCTGTGTCTCTATTTAGCACTTGAGAGCTGGCTGTTTACGTGCCTACTTCTCCTTCTAGACTGGAAATGTCTTGCAGCAGGGACCACATCTTAGCCATTTTTATATCTTCTTCACGCTGTCCCAGTTACACAGCACAGTGCTGGCATCTATTAAACATTTAGTACCTGTTTATTGAATGAAATTAAAGGAGAAAAGGATTCTTAATTATCTCTGAAAATCTCATTTTCCAGTAGCCCAATTAATTTCAAAGAGACTCAGGAATTTCTACAGTATCATGGCAATAATAATGGTAATGTTAATAATTGCGGTTACTAAGTTCTGAGTGTTGCCTGCTGGGATTTGGGCAAAACACTTTATATCACCCGTAATATATCGAGAGAGAGAGAGGAGCTCTAGGTCCTGCCAGTCACTGGCAGTCCTTTCCCAAGCGGAAGACTCACCTGGGCGAGCTTGTAAATCCCAGAGGTTAAGGAGAATACGATTTATCAGGGGTGGCCACTAGGTGGTGGTTTGACACCATCATCACCTCTGTACCTCGCCATGGGTAGAGGGCAACTTGGACCAGTTCCGCGGGGCCCCTGGTGTGGCTAGGGGTCTCTTGGGAATCAAGATGGCCAAGATGGGGGTCTGTGCACCGAACTCTGTAACTGGAGTTGAGGGCTTTCCAGTTTATGCTGCCCATGAGCAGATGAATGGAGAGGACTCTTACTAAGCCAGGGTGCATTTTCTTGTTGAAATCTGAAAATTATTCACTTCATTTCAACTCAGTTGAACAAGACATTATTGAGTCTCAGCTCTCACTAACACCCCCTCTGTCTTCACACCCTCTATTTTAGACTGGACTGGGGTGTCAGGACAAGAAGGCCACCAGTCCCAGTTCTCACATTTATGAAGAACATGATTAGGCATTTAATGTTACATTCAAATAGGGCCACACATAAGATCATTATATTCCTTCCAATGTTAAAAGAGTTTATTCGT
Organism: Piliocolobus tephrosceles; assembly: GCF_002776525.5. NCBI lineage: Eukaryota > Metazoa > Chordata > Mammalia > Primates > Cercopithecidae > Piliocolobus > Piliocolobus tephrosceles. Next base: position 1,180 of record NW_022299252.1, read on the forward strand.
TCCATGAAAAATATTTCAGTTGTACCATTATTTATGTGCTCCCTTTTAGCCTACCTTCGTTTTAAAAATATATCAGCGTCTTTAGATTTTGGAAATATTTAGGACCCCTTTCTCAATTTTTGAAGACCTACCTGTTTGAAGAACAACTAAAATGCTTGCAGTCCCATCAAAATAACTAACTGACCATGCTTTCTCTAATTTATTGTTTTCATGCTTGCTAATATCCACTTCTGGAACAGTTTCTTCTCTGTCTTAAGTTGATCTCTTCCTGCCTGTTCTTCAGATTTTAGATTGGACATCACCTCCTGTGCAAAGCAAGAGCTTGTTAGGTGCTTGCGTTTACCCCATTGTTGTTCTTTCTATTATGCTGTAATTCACAAATCCTTCTCTGTGTCCCCTAAAAGACCAGGGGTTCTCAACTTGGTGTATATGGACCTTTGGGCTATCCATG
>NW_022299253.1:0-1856 GCF_002776525.5 Piliocolobus tephrosceles
GGCGACAGAGTGAGACTCCGTCTCAAAAAAAAAAAAAAAGAAAAAAGGGCCGGGTGTGGTGGCTCATGCCTGTAATCCCAACACTTGGGAGGCTAAGGTGGACGGATCACGAGGTCAGGAAATCGAGACCATCCTGGCCAACATGGTGAAACCCCAGCTCTACTAAAATACAAAAAATTAGTCTGGCGTGGTGGTGCACACCTGTATTCCCAGCTACTCGGGAGGCTGAGGCAGGGGAATTGATTGAACCCGGGAGGTGGAGGTTGCAGTGAGCCAAGATCAGGCCGCTGCACTCCAGCCTGGTGATAGAGTGAGACTCCATCTCAAGAAAACAAAACAAAACAAAAACAGAGAGAGAATAATGTTCAAATAATATGTTGAAGATGTATGAAACCATATATAGGCACTGACTTGTTCAACTGTGAATATACGTTCCCATGCTTCCCTGCTGCTTCAGCTTTGCTTGGCTTGTAATGAAATCTCCTATAGTTCTGCACATAAATGCTATCCACACTTTAAGACACATTCCAACTACATACATCATTCACAGTGTGCCAATTTTGTTTTTAGACTGGCTTCCTTTAAGCCAAAATGGCTGCTGCAGGCCCATATTGGGCAATATCCATTGGCAGAAAAAAGAGAGCATCTCTTTTGGTATCTTCTGAAGAACAAGTAAATCTTTCTCCAAAGTGCTTCATCACATCGTTTCACATTGCTTTGCTTTGCTTTATTTTACTTTATAATTTTTTTGAGACAGGATCTCACTCTCTCACACAGGCTGGAGTGCAGTGGTGCAATCATGGCTCACTGCAGCCTTGAACTCCCAGGGTGAAGCAATCCTCCCATCTCAGCCTCCTGAGTAGCTAGGACTACAGGTGTGTGCCACTATGCCCAGCTAATTTTTGTATTTTTTTGTAGAGGGTGTGTGTGTGTGTGTGGGAGTCATACTATGTTGCCCAGGCCGGTCTTGAACTCCTGGGCTCAAGCAATCTTCTCACCTCAGCCTCCCAAAGTGCTGGAATTACAGGTGTGAACCACAGAGTCTGGCCCTTTCACACTTAGACCAACAGGAATTTATCCCTCAGCTAGACATGGGTTTACCTTTCCCTGGTCATAGGGTGAGAGATGAACACAGAGCAAGATCAGAGTCTGTTTGCAAAGAGCATGTGAAAGGGGCTGCTTCAATACTTGAGGCGTTTAGCCTTATACTGTAGTAATCTACATAAGATGCTTTCCCATTAATTTCAAGGCTCTTTGAGGAAAGCTTGTCTTATATATCTTCTTGTTTTTCAGCACTTAGCCCAGTGCCTTGCATATAATATGCATCAACTCTTTTTTTTTTTTTTTTTTCCTGAGATGGAGTCTCACTCTGTTACCCAGAGTGGAGTGCAGTGGCTCGATCTCAGCTCACTGCAATCTCTGCTTCCCGGATTCAAGCGATTCTCCTGCCTCAGCCTCCCGAGTAGCTGGGACTACAGGTGCGCACCACTGTGCCCAGGTAATTTTTGTATTTTTTTTAATAGAGACGGGGATTTCACTATGTTGGCCAGGCTGGAGTTGAACCGCTGACCTTGTGATCTGCCCACCTCAGCCTCCCAAAGTGCTGGGATTACAGGCTTGAGCCACCGCACCTGGCCTGCATTAACTATTTTACTTGGATTTAAAAATTCCCCAAAGTGAATTTCATATTGGATAATTTCTTTTAATGTGTCAATGATTTGAAGCTCATAGATAATTTGAAATTGCTTATGATACTTTTGCTTTATAAAATATTTTCTTCTAAAACTTCAAGAGTTCGATATTTAATTTTATGCTTGCTTTCATACTTTATGGGGCAGAGAGAAAGAACTGCTATG
>NW_022299254.1:0-1053 GCF_002776525.5 Piliocolobus tephrosceles
TTTTAAAATATTTAAATTATTACAATATTCTAAAATATAAATATATACATTATCTTTACCATACTTTTTTATATACTTATAAATATCTTTACTTTGACTCAAAGAGTAATTCGTAAAGCAGTGTTGTAATTCGTTTATTAATGAAAGTTCAGTATAATTAAAAATTATTTTTTGGTGTTCTAAAGTAAATAATGCATATATTACATTTTTGTAATTATAGAATTCCTTTACTTTACTAACTACATTATTTAAATTTTGTTCATATAAGCAATTATTGTTTTTGTTCATGTTTATATGATTTTTTGTTTTTTTTGTTTTTTCATCGTTTAAACTTACAAGGTATTCATTCAAAGTTTCAGTTGTAACATCTCCTATTTCAAATAACTTTTTTTTATGTTCGGAACTTTTTTTAACACTCTCTACTTTTTCTTTAAGTATGTTCTTGCCTAAAACGGTAGTCAAATATGTGGTATAAATGTATATGTGTATATACATATAGATACACACAAATGGTTAAAAATAAAAAAATGAAAACACATAATTATTGTAAACTTATTTAACAATATTTTATTTACATATTAGTAATAAATATTTTTATTTTAACGTATGGCTCATTCTTTCATATGCCTAATTTTTTTTTTTTTTTTATCTCGACTTACAAAATATATGTAAGTGCTGAACATGCAAAGGATATTTTTCAAAATTAAAAATCACATCAACATATATTTTTATAAGCTTGTCATACAAATCTAATTCTTTTACATAATGTATATTATTTATTAATGTATATTTGTTTTGGTTTTCTCTTTCATTAACTTCTTTACAAGGAATAATTTTGTTAACTAGTGTTTTTGATTCGTTGCTAAAAAAGTAGGGTACTTCGTTTTTGTAACAAATGAAACGTGCACTATTATACCTTACCCATTTTTGCAAATTCATTGTAACTATTATTTACATTTCATGTTATCTTTTTATGTTATTCTTTGTGATATCTTTTATGTTAGTTTTTTTTTTTTTCTTTTTTTTTTTTTTTATCATATAATGAAGTATATT
>NW_022299255.1:0-2159 GCF_002776525.5 Piliocolobus tephrosceles
TATTGAGAAAAGTTTGACAGCCAAGGAACAGCCTTCAACCAATTTCTTCCTAATTTCTATCACCAGAAAAATTTGTCCTGTTAATTCCAGAATTTACTTTTGGAAAATTCCTATAAGGAGAGCAGAGGTATTGGTGGTTGAATGGTGACTTGAATTTAGGTGAAGATCATTAAATATTTCATAGTCATGTTTGTCTTGGTGGTTTTAGCAATTTTATATTAAATTTAGAACTGCGAGTCAAAGCAAATGTTCTTTTGCTTTCATGATACTCATTTGTATGACTATACTGGTAAAGAATGATAAAATGTGTATAAGGTATTTTTTTCTCTGTAGATATTCGGATTTTTAGGAGAACAAATTAATCATTCTTCTAATAGACATTGTGCTGTGTGTTGGGTCCTTTGTATATTGAATCACTATAATGAGGATCACTTGAAAGTATGTTTCTATACAAGTTCTTTTATATGCTGACTTGTGTTATGTAAAATCCTTCATCCTCTAAGAAGACTAAGCAATGGGTTGGAGGAGAGGTTTAATGGGGATTAGGCCTATTTCAAATGCCCAGAATTGAATGCAAGTATGAATTATGTTTTTGAAGTGGGGTGTATGTGTGTGTATGTGTGTGTGTGTGTGTGTGGTAGACTCCTTTTTAGGTCATGGGAGGGAGGTAAAGCAAAGATCAGATTTGCTGATGAACATTTGTGCATATTTTAGTGGAGAAGTCATATGACTTGAGTGCACCTGTGTACTCTGATTTTGGTTTTGTTAGTGTCCGTAGCCACAAGCCTCAGCTGCCTCTGGGACCCACCCTGAGGGGCTGTGGTGAGGGTTATTAGAGTCGTGTCTTAGCGAATGGCACAAACGGCCTTGTGGGCCTACTTTGGCTTTTTTTGAACCTGTAGATTGTTAAACTAATTTTAGTTTAACATTTTGAGGATTATAAATTGTGATTCTTGTCTAAGAAGAGGTTTCTGTTGTCTCTGAAGACAGGAGCCACAATACAGATGGTCCCTGGCTCACAATGGTTACATTTGTGATTTTTTTTTTCAACTTTGTGATGGTGTGAACTACTCACACTCAGTGCATTGTTCGGCCCGAGATGGGCTGCCTCTGGATGAACCCGTTGTAAGTTGAAACTATTGTGTCAAATTCACTTTCTATTTAGGATATTTTCAGCTTATGCTGGGTTTATTGGAACAGTTTCATCCCATGGTGTAACTCAGGGAGCATAAGTGCTCATAAAAGTAGAGGCAATCTCATAGATACCACGAGATATAATGTCTCTGATGTTATAGAGATACGATGAAAACAATCAAGTAGGACTTGGAAGCCTTGGAGGGACTCACGTGGGTGGCTCCTGGAATGCAAACGTGAGCGCCACTGGCTTCTGGATGTGACATGTGTGCCTTCTGCTTAGCCCAGTGGGTTATTGGCTGCTCTGGTGCAAAGAGGTCCAGCGTTCCTGTGTGTAGGTGTTTGAGCTGCCTTAAGAGGCTAAGTCAATTCTCACTGGTGTCTTCAGGGCTTTAGATCTTCTGAACAAGCAGGAGGAAGGACGATTTTGTAGAGCTTTGGAAATGTCAACGGACTTCAGGGCCACCTCCCTTGGCAGGAGAGAGCCCCACTGGAGGCGAGCAGGGTGCCGTGCAGGCCTGTGTGGGGCCCAGGCATGTACGGACGTTGTGAGGGCCACAGGACACAGATCGGTCTTGGGTCACATCTGGTGTCGATGGCCACGCAGCATTTCTGGCAGGTACATGAGTGCGGGGACTTGGGTTTTGGGGTGTGCGTCCTGGTTGCCTAGTTGCTTGGAAGACCCCTATTCAGACCCCAGCCTGAGTCACCATGACAGGCCTCCGGCTTCACACGCCACACAGAAGCCATGGCGTTGGTCACTGACGCCCACCAGATGTCAGATGTGCGTGTGTATCTTCCCTGGTCTCAGGATGGGTCTTGTTTTGAGGTTATAGTAAATATTCTTTAAGAGGGGTTTTAGGATTTTTTATGTTGTTTGCAGGGAGTGTTTGAACAGTGAGATCCCCTTCCCAACCAATGATATTTCAGATCACAGCAGGTAATTACTGCAGGGGAGCTGTGAGATCACCTTCCCAACCAATGAGACTTCAGATCACAGCAGGTAATTACGGCAGCGGGGCGGG
>NW_022299256.1:0-7787 GCF_002776525.5 Piliocolobus tephrosceles
TTTTAGTAGAGACAGGGTTTCACCATGTTGGCCTGGATGGTCTCGATATCCTGACTTCGTGATCCACCTGTCTCAGCCTCCCAAAATGCTGGGATTACAGGCATAAGCCACTGCGCCCGGCCCAGAGCCTTGTTCTTTTGCCCAGGCTGGAGTGAGGTGGCGCAATCTTGGCTCACTTCAACCTCTGCCCACCAGGTTCAAGCGATTCTCCTGCCTCAGCCTCCTGAGTAGCTAGGATTACAGGTGCCCACCACCACGCCCGGCTAATTTTTTTTTTTTTTTGAGAGGGAGTCTTGCTTTGTCGCCCAGGCTGGAGTGCAGTGGCGCCATCTCGGCTCACTGCAAGTTCCGCCTCCTGGGTTCAAGCAATTGTCCTGCCTCAGCCTCCGAAGTAGCTGGGATTACAGCTGCCTGCCACCACGCCCAGCTAATTTTTGTAGTTTTTAGTAGAGGCGGGATTTCACCATGTTGATCAGGCTGGTATCAAATTCCTCACCTCAGGTGATTTGCCTGCCTCAGCCTCCCAAAGTACTGGGATTACAGGCATGAGCCACCACGCCCAGCCCCCGGTTAATTTTTGCATTTTTAGTAGAGATGGGATTTCGCCATTTTGGCCAGGCTGGTCTCAAACTCCTGACCTCAGGTGATCCACCCATCTCGGCCTCCCAAAGTGCTAGAATTAGAGGTGTGAGCCATGGGGTTCAAGACCAGCCTGGCCAACATGGTGAAACCCCATCTCTACTAAAAATACAAAAATTAGCCAGGTGTGGTGGTAGCTGCCTGTAATCCCAGTTACTTGGGAGGCTGAGGCAGGAGAATTGCTTGAGCCCGGGAGGCAGAGGTTGCAGTGAGCTGAGATCATGCCACTGCACTCCAGCCTGGGTGACAGACCAAGACTCTGTCTCAAAAAAATAAAAAATAAAAAATAAGGGGAGGCCAGGCGCGGTGGCTCACGCCAGTAATCCCAGTATTTTGGGAGGCCGAGATGGGAGGATTGCTTGAGCTCAGGAGTTCCAGACCAGCCTGGGCAACATGGTGAAACCCCATCTCTACAAAAAAAATACAAAAATTAGCCAAGTGTCGGGTGCATGCCTGTAGTCTCAGCTACTTCAGAGGCTGAGGTGGAAGGATCGCTTGAACCCAGGATGTGGAGCCTGCAGTGAGCTGTGATTGTGCCACTGCACTGCAGTCTGGGCAACAGAGTGAAACCCTGTCTCTAAATAAATAAATAAATGGAAATAAATTTGCAAGAAAGTAAATACTGAGGGAGTTTGCCTAATAACTGTTCTAAAGTAATTTGTAAAATATTTATATTTTTTTTGACATGGGAGTGTCGCTGTGTCACCAGGCTGGGGTGCAGTGGTGCAATCTTAGCTCACTGTAACCTCCGCCTCTAAAGCAATTCTCCTGCCTCAGCCTCCCGAGTAGCTGGGACTACAGGCGTGAGCCACTATGCCTGGCTAATTTTTGTATTTGTAGTAGAGATGGGTTTCACCATGTTGGCCAGGATGGTCTCAATCTCTTGACCTTGTGATCTGCCCACCTCAGCCTCCCAAAGTGCTGGGATTACAGGCGTGAGCCACCGTGCCCGGCCCTACCCTTACTTTTAAATGCAAGTTTTGCTGCATATTCAAATCTAGATTGACAGTCATTTTCTCTCACCACTTTCTAAGGACTCTGTGATTGCACTGGGCTTGACCAGATGATCCAGGATTATCTTCCCAGCTCATGAGTCTCTTTTTTTCTGAGTCACAGCATTGCTATATCACTTAGGCAGGTCCAAAACCCCTGGCTTCAAGCAATCTCCCACCTCAGCCTCCCAAGTAGCTGGGGTTACAGCACCTAGCACTCAAGATTCTTTTTTTAAAAGTTAATTTATGGCATGGCACAGTGGCTCATATCTGTAATCCCAGCACTTTGGGAGACTGATATGGGAGGATCACTTGAGCCTATGAGTTCAAGACCAGCCTGGGCAACATATTGAGACTTCGTCTCTACAAAACATATCAAAATTAATTGGGTATGGTGGCATGTGCCTGTGGTTCCAGCTACTTGGCAACTCCAGCCTGGGCAACAAAGCAAGACTCCATCTCAAAAAATAAAAAATAAAAAATTGGGTAGAGATGAGGTCTTGCCAGGTTGCCCAGACTGGTGTCAGCTCATGGTCTCAAGGACTTCTCCCGTCTCGGTCTCCCAAAGTACGAGCATCACAGGCATGAGCCACCATGCCTGGCCTTATTGGCTACTTGAATATCCTTTTTTGTGAAGTGTCCATTTAAGTAATTTGTCCATTTTTCTTTTAGACTATCTGCCTGCCTTATTAGTTTCTAGGGATTCTTTATAATTTCTGTAATGAGTCCTTTTTTGATACGTGTATTTTGAGTATTCCATCCTTCTTGTGGTTGCCTTTTCAGTCTCTTCATGGTGTCTGTGGATGAACAGACGTTTTATTATTTATTTTTTGGGGAGATAGTATTTCGCTGTTACCCAGGCTAGAGTGCAGGGGCACAGATGATCACGGCTCCCTGCAGCCTTGAACTCCTGGGCTCAAGCGATCCTCCTACCTCAGCCTCCTGAGTAGCTGGGACTACAGGCATGCACCACTACAACTGGCTTAGATGTTTTCATGTTTTTTTTTTTTTTGGAGACGGAGTTTCAATCTCGTTGTCCAGGCTGGAGTACAGTGGCGCGATCTTAGCTCAGTGCAACCTCTGCCTCACGAGTTCAAGCGATTCTCCTGCCTCAGCCTCCCAAGTAGCTGGGATTACAGGCTTGAGCTACCACGCCTGGCTAATTCTTATATTTTTAGTAGAGACAGGGTTTTGCTTGTCTTGAACCCCTGACCACAGGTGGTCCACCCAACTGGGCCTCCCAAAGGGCTGGGATTATAGGCCTGAGCCACTGCACCAGGCCTTTATTCTTTTTTTTCTTTTTTTTTTCTCAGACGGAGTCTCGCTCTGTCACCCAGGCTGGAGTGCAATGGTGCGATCTCAGCTCACTGCAAGCTCTGCCTCCCAGGTTCATGCCATTCTCCTGCCTCAGCCTCCTGAGTAGCTGGGACTACCGGCGCCCGTCACCATGGCCGGCTAATTTTTGTGTTTTTAGTAGAGACGGGGTTTCACCGTGTTAGCCAGGATGGTCTTGATCTCCTGACCTCATGATCCACCTGCCTTGACCTCCCAAAGTGCTGGGATTACAGGCGTGAGCCAGCGCGCCCAGCCGCTTTTTTTCTTTTGAGACAGAGTCTCGCTCTGTTGTCCAGGCTGGAGTGCACCGTCGCCATCTTAGCTCACTGCAACCTCTGCCGCTTGGGTTCAAGCAATTCTCCTGCCTCAGCCTCCCAACTAGCTGAGATTACAGATGCCCACCACCACGCCCTGCTAATTTTTGTATTTTTAGTAGAGATGGGGTTTTGCCATGCTGGCCAGGCTGGTCTCAAACTGCTGACCTCAGGTGATCCACCTGCCTCGACCTCCCAAAGTGCTGGGATTACAGGTGTGAGGCACCGTGCCTGGCTAATTTTTGTATTTTTAGTAGAGACAGGGTTTTGCCATGTTGGCCAGGCTGGTGTCGAACTCCTGACCTCAGGTGACCCACCCACCTCGGCCTCCCAATGTGCTGGGATTACAGGCGTGAGTCACTGCGCCCGGCCCATCTCATGATCCTTAATGACATCTGCAAAGACTCTTTTTCCAAATAAGGTCACACTGTGAGGTGGAGGGACACTGAGACATGGACATGCCTTTCTGGGGTCCCCACGCAGCCTGGGGGGAGGAGGTGGGAAGGCAGATGGGAGTAGCCTCCTAAGGGGCCGTGGGGCCCATCACACACCTTTCAACATGCACACCTTCTGACCTAGAGGTTCCACAACTCAGAGTACACCCCGGGGACCTGCACAGTGTACAGACAGACTCAGAGCACGCCCCGGGGAGCTGCACCGTGTACAGACACACTCAGAGCCTGCCCCAGGGACCTGCACAGTGTAGACACACGTGTTCTCTGGTCCTATAACATGCTCTATCACTTTAACAAATATGAGAAACAGAAGCTTTCTTCAGGGTCCCCGTGTCTCCCTGCAGACATGGTGGAGCTGCTGCTGCTGCAGAGTGCACAGGTGCACCAGTTGGTCCTGCAGAACTGGATGCTCAAGGCCCTGCCCCCAGCCCTGCAGGTAGGCTCAGCCCCTAGCAGACCCCAAAGTCAAGGCAACACAGGGTCTGAGTGGTTTTTTCCTCTGGAAATTTCTGCATCTGTGTAGCTCCGAAAGGGCGTTCCTGGCTCAGGTCTGCAGTCAGTCTGGCTGTGAAGCCTCCGTCACCATCGAGTCCCAGCCAGATGAGGAATGGGTTGCACAATTTGGGACTGGGGAGGGGCCTCCTCTGGAAGGATGCTTAGACCCCCTCCATCCTGCCTATCACACGGAACCGGGCCCCAGTTAGGAACAGGGCGGGAGTGGAGGTGGGGAGCAGCCTGGGCTGCATCCTGAGCTGCAGGTGTGTCTGTGGCAGGACCCGCCGTGTGTGTCCCCGGGGGTCCCACGAGCTGCCAGGCCAAGGCTGCCCGTCGTGCACCACCACCACCACCACCACCACCATGCTGCGTGGCCACCTGGGGCCGCCACTGTCCTCCAGCCCGCCCCCAGCCCGTGGACGCCCGGCCCACCCTGAGTGTGAGTCACAGAGACCCTGGCCGGGGCACCCTCCACCCCCAGGCTTCCTCAGGGCTGTGGGCTGTGGCGGGTCTATGGAAAGGAGCAGGGAGAGACCCTGCTGCCCCCTAGAGTGGCCACGTGAGTGTGGACCGCAGGCCCCTCCTGAGGAAGCTGGGCAGGCTCGCTTTCTGGCCACAGGGCCATTCCAGGGGGCATCCCTTGCTCTGGGACCCCTGCAGTGAGGGGCCTGTGAACCCGCGCAGGGCAGCAGCCCCTCCCAGGGACCCTTCCTTTCTTGTAGGGTGGCGCCGGCCCACCTGGGAGCCTCAGGTCCCCCTCTTCCATCACGGAGGTAAAGTTGAGGCCATGGACACCACCAGACTGATGATCCTGAAATAAAGATTTCATCTGGAAAGAGTTTAAGAAAACCTCAGCTCAGGAGCCGGAATCGGAAAGATCAATAACTTTAGCCACATGGAAGTGTAAACATCCTGATGGGAAAAACACCACAAAGTCAAATTTAGTAACTAGGGACACCCATTTACCACAGCTGTGGAGCAGACTCCCACTAAAGAAGTAGTGGTGCATAGTTCAATGCCTGTAGTCCCAGCATTTCAGAGGCTGAGGCAGGAGAATCACTTGAGCTCAGGAATTCGAGACCAGCCTGGGTCACATAACAAGACCCCGTCTCTACAAAAAGTAAATTAAAAAAACTAATCAGGTGTGGTGATATGCACCTGGGATCTCAGCAGTTCTGGGGGCTGAGACGGGAGGATTGCTTGAGCCCAGGAGTTAGAAGCTGTAGTGAGCTGTGATGGAACCACTGCACTCTAGCCTGGACCACAGAGCAAGCCCCTGTCTCAAAAAATAAAATAAAAAAGTGAAAGAAGCAAGCTGTGTATCACGTGATCCCTTTTGAGTTTAAAAACAAACAAACAAACAAACGGAGAGTGCTAATGCTACAAATGCAGAAATCTCTACGTGCTGGTTTGCACCGCTCTTGTTCCTGTAAAGCAAAGGTGAGTGCTGGGCAGTGGAGGGGCGGCTTCCTGTCCTCAGGTCAGTTTCCTTCTGTGCTCTGGGATTTCTTACCATGTGGCTAGGCTACCTTGACTATTTCTTTTTCTTTCTTTTTTTTTTTTTGAGACGGAGTCTTGCTCTGCCACCCGGGCTGGAGTGCAGTGGCCGGATCTCAGCTCACTGCAAGCTCCACCTCCCGGGTTCATGCCATTCTCCTGCCTCAGCCTCCCGAGTAGCTGGGACTACAGGCGCCCGCCACCTCGCCCAGCTAGTTTTTTTTTTTGTATTTTTTAGTAGAGACGGGGTTTCACCATGTTAGCCAGGATGGTCTTGGTCTCCTGACCTCGTGATCCGCCCGTCTCGGCCTCCCAAAGTGCTGGGATTACAGGCTTGAGCCACCGCGCCCGGCCGACTATTTCTTTTCTTTACTTTTTTGGTTAGTTTTTTTATTTGGTGCAATTATGTTTCTTTGCTCTTTTAATGTTATTTACATTTTTTTTAAGTATTTATATAAGCTTTCATTCACCCCCCATTAGCACAGATTCCTTCATTCCTGAAGTTCTGCACAAGGAGGAACCCTGTCCCAGTGCTTCCATCCTTGAAAGTTTGCAGGTAGGAGACAGGATGGCCAGAGCTGCCACTGAGCTGCAGGGGCCTCTGCTCTGGCTGACCTGGCCTCAGAGCTCCCCAGGGAGAGCCACGTGGTGCCCACATGGATGGACGGGTGTGAGCACCGAAGAGCCCAGCGCAGCTGCTGGCGGTAACACTCACTTCTCTCAAACCATCTTTTCGTTCCTCTTGAAGGTGATTCCAGAGACTCTGTGCTCTCGTTAAAAGCTCAAACCAAAGCTCTGACTCCGTTTCCTCTTTTCACAGTGACTTTGTAGCATGGCATTTCTCTTCTATTAAATATTTCTCAACCGAAGTTTTCATACAACAGAGGGAAGAAAGGTCACAGGAAGTGGTGGTCTTTGGATGGCCTGGTCTTGCTGGGTTCACGGGGATGAAGGGTCTGGCATCCCGAGTGTCCGGTTAGGGCACAGCCGGGCTGGCTTAGCCTTGACGCCTGGTCTTGCTGGGTTCACGGGGATGAAGGCTCTGGCATCCCGAGTGTCCGGTTAGGGCACAGCCAGGCTGGCTTAGCCTTGACTGGCCTGCAGGAGGGGTGGGGTCACGCCTGAGGGTGGGGCAGAGATGAGATCACCCCCATATGCAGTCCCCCCTGGTCCACCTTGGTCCCCCTGGGTGGGCTGAAGAGCTCAGAGCAGGCCCTGAAAGTGGACTTGGGCTGCTTGGCAGGGGTTTGGGGGTCTGGGTGCCTGGTACCACCTGGTAGTTAGGAGTGGGGGCTTCTCATGGCCACACCTTCTTGCCTGTGGTCAGGAGAGCGGGGCGCGGGGTGGTAGGTGGGGGTTCAGGGCACATTGTACACACCTGTACACCTGATAAGGTGAGTGACACTCATTGAGAGAGGTTGAAGATGACCCAGAGACCAAGGCAGCACATACGTGTGGGTCGGAACCCCCACGGGGCCAGCAGATCTGCAGATTTAATGCAACTCCAGTCAAGGATCTAGATTCTTCCTGGCACGCGAGGAGCTGAATCTGGAACACACACAGAAGGTGAAGGGCCAGGTGACTCTGGGAGCAGAAGGATGAGGAGGGACCTGTTCTGATGATCCTGTGGCTTGCAAGAGGGTCCAGGATCAGGACAGTGTGACTGGGGACAGGCTGGGCAGTGGTGACCCAACTCCCAAGTTCCTAGAGTAGGACACTGCCCTGTACAGGTAAGAGGTGATGCTACTGCTGCCTGGGCCACAGGTGGCTCTTCCTCAGGTTTAGGTCAGTAGGGCATTTGCTCACATTCCCTAAAGAAAGAAAGGGTTGGGGCCAGTCACGGTGGCTCACACCTATAATGCCAGCGCTTTGGGAGGCCCAGGTGGATCCATCACTTGAGGTCAGGAATTTGAGCCCAGCCTAGCCAATATAGTGAAACCCCGTCTCTACTAAAAAATACAAAAATTAGCCAGGCGTGGTGGCGCACACCTGTAGTACAAGCTACCTGGGAGGCTGAGGCAGGAGAATCACTCCAAAAAAAAAAAAAAAAAAAAAAAACA
>NW_022299257.1:0-1124 GCF_002776525.5 Piliocolobus tephrosceles
GAAGAGAGTGGGGGCCAATATTCAACGTTCTTAAAGAAAAGAATTTTCAACCCAGAATTTCATATCCAGCCAAACTAAGTTTCATAAGTGAAGGAGAAATAAAATTCTTTACAGATAAGCAAATGCTTAGAGATTTTGTCACCACCAGGCCTGCCTTACAAGAGACCCTGAAGGAAGCCCTAAACATGGAAAGGAACAACCGGTACCAGCCACTGCAAAAACATGCCAAAATGTAAAGACCATCGAGCCTAGGAAGAAACTGCATCAACTAATGAGCAAAATAACCAGTTAATATCATAATGGCAGGATCAAGATCACACATAACAATATTAACCTTAAATGTAAATGGACTAAATGCTCCAATTAAAAGACACAGACTGGCAAACTGGATAAAGAGTCAAGACCCATCAGTCTGCTGTATTCAGGAGACCCATCTCACATGCACAGACATACATAGGCTCAAAATAAAGGGATGGAGGAAGATCTACCAAGCAAATGGAGAACAAAAAAAAGCAGGGGTTGCAATCCTAGTCTCTGATAAAACAGACTTTAAACCATCAAAGATCAAAAGAGACAAAGAAGGCCATTACATAATGGTAAAGGGATCAATCCAACAGGAAGAGCTAACTATCCTAAATATATATGCACCTAATACAGGAGCACCCAGATTCATAAAGCAAGTCCTTAGAGACTTACAAAGAGACTTAGACTCCCATACAATAATAATGGGAGACTTCAACACTCCACTGTCAACATTAGACAGATCAACGAGACAGAAAGTTAACAAGGATATCCAGGAATTGAACTCATCTCTGCACCAAGCGGACCTAATAGACATCTATAGAACTCTCCACCCCAAATCAACAGAATATACATTCTTCTCAGCACCACATCACACTTATTCCAAAATTGACCACATAATTGGAAGTAAAGCACTCCTCAGCAAATGTAAAAGAACAGAAATTATAACAAACTGTCTCTCTGACCACAGTGCAATCAAACTAGAACTCAGGACTAAGAAACTCAATCAAAACCGCTCAACTACATGGAAACTGAACAACCTGCTCCTGAATGACTACTGGGTACATAACGAAATGAAAGCAGAAATAAAGATGTTCTTTGAA
>NW_022299258.1:0-1207 GCF_002776525.5 Piliocolobus tephrosceles
CTATACTACAAGGCTACAGTAACCAAAACAGCATGGTACTGGTACCAAAACAGAGATATAGACCAATGGAACAGAATGGAGCCCTCAGAAATAATGCCACACATCTACAACCATCTGATCTTTGACAAACCTGACAAAAACAAGAAATGGGGAAAGGATTCCCTATTTAATCAATGGTGCTGGGAAAATTGGCTAGCCATAAGTAGAAAGCTGAAACTGGATCCTTTCCTTACTCCTTATACGAAGATTAATTCAAGATGGATTAGAGACTTAAATGTTAGACCTAATACCATAAAAACGCTAGAAGAAAATCTAGGTAGTACCATTCAGGACATAGGCATGGGCAAGGACTTCATGTCTAAAACACCAAAAGCAACGGCAACAAAAGCCAAAATTGACAAATGGGATCTAATTAAACTAAAGAGCTTCTGCACAGCAAAAGAAACTACCATCAGAGTGAACAGGCAACCTACAGAATGGGAGAAAAGTTTTGCAATCTACTCATCTGACAAAGGGCTAATTTCCAGAATGTACAAAGAACTCAAACAAATATACAAGAAAAAAACAAACAACCCCATCCAAAAGTGGGGAAAGGATATGAACAGACATTTCTCAAAAGAAGACATTCATACAGCCAACAGACACATGAAAAAATGCTCATCATCACTCGCCATCAGAGAAATGCAAATCAAAACCACAATGAGATACCATCTCACACCAGTTAGAATGGCAATCATTAAAAAATCAGGAAACAACAGGTGTTGGAGAGGATGTGGAGAAATAGGAACACTTTTACACTGTTGGTGGGATTGTAAACTAGTTCAACCATTCTGGAAAACAGTATGACGATTCCTCAAGGATCTAGAACTAGATGTACCATATGACCCAGCCATCCCACTACTGGGTATATACCCAAAGGATTATAAAGTATGCTACTACAAAGACACATGCGCACGTATGTTTATTGCGGCACTATTCACAATAGCAAAGACTTGGAATCAACCCAAATGTCCATCAGTGACAGACTGGATTAAGAAAATGTGGCACATATACACCATGGAATACTATGCAGCCATAAAAAAGGATGAGTTTGCGTCCTTTGTAGGGACATGGATGCAGCTGGAAACCATCATTCTTAGCAAACTATCACAAGAAGAGACAACCAAACACCGCATGTTCTCACTCATAGGTGGGAACTGAACAATGA
>NW_022299259.1:0-1243 GCF_002776525.5 Piliocolobus tephrosceles
TCAATTTTGTTGATCTTTTCAAAAAACCAACTCCTGGATTCATTGATTTTTTGGAGGGTTTTTTGTGTCTCTATCTCCTTCAGTTCTGCTCTGATCTTAGTTATTTCTTGCCTTCTGCTAGCTTTTGAATGTGTTTGCTCTTGCTTCTCCAGTTCTTTTAATTGTGATGTTAGAGTGTCAATTTTAGATCTTTCCTGCTTTCTCTTGTGGGCATTTAGTGCTATAAATTTCCCTCTACACACTGCTTTAAATGTGTCCCAGAGATTCTGGTATGTTGTATCTTTGTTCTCATTGGTTTCAAAGAACATCTTTATTTCTGCCTTCATTTCGTGATGTACCCAGTAGTCATTTAGGAGCAGGTTGTTCAGTTTCCATGTAGTTGAGCGGTTTTGATTGAATTTTTTAGTCCTGAGTTCTAGTTTGATTGCACTGTGGTCTGAGAGACAGTTTGTTATAATTTCTGTTCCTTTACATTTGCTGAGGAGTGCTTTACTTCCAATTATGTGGTCAATTTTGGAATACATGCGATGTGGTGCTGAGAAGAATGTATATTCTGTTGATTTGGGGTGGAGAGTTCTATAGATGTCTATTAGGTCCACTTGGTGCAGAGATGAGTTCAATTCCTGGATATCCTTGTTAACTTTCTGTCTCGTTGATCTGTCTAATGTTGACAGTGGAGTGTTGAAGTCTCCCATTATTATTGTATGGGAGTCTAAGTCTCTTTGTAAGTCTCTAAGGACTTGCTTTATGAATCTGGGTGCTCCTGTATTGGGTGCATATATATTTAGGATAGTTAGCTCTTCCTGTTGAATTGATCCCTTTACCATTATGTAATGGCCTTCTTTGTCTCTTTTGATCTTTGATGGTTTAAAGTCTGTTTTATCAGAGACTAGGATTGCAACCCCTGCTTTTTTTTGTTCTCCATTTGCTTGGTAGATCTTCCTCCATCCCTTTATTTTGAGCCTATGTATGTCTCTGCATGTGAGATGGGTCTCCTGAATACAGCAGACTGATGGGTCTTGACTCTTTATCCAGTTTGCCAGTCTGTGTCTTTTAATTGGAGCATTTAGTCCATTAACATTTAAGGTTAATATTGTTATGTGTGAACTTGATCCTGCCATTATGATATTAACTGGTTATTTTGCTCGTTAGTTGATGCAGTTTCTTCCTAGCCTCGATGGTCTTTACATTTTGGCATGTTTTTGCAATGGCTGGTACCGGTTGTTCCTTTCCATGTTTAGGG
>NW_022299260.1:0-1194 GCF_002776525.5 Piliocolobus tephrosceles
AAAACCACAATGAGATACCATCTCACACCAGTTAGAATGGTGATCATTAAAACTTCAGGAAACAACAGGTGCTAGAGAGGCTGTGGAGAAATAGGAACACTTTTACACTGTTGGTGGGACTGTAAACTAGTTCAACCGTTGTGGAAGACAGTATGGTGATTCCTCAAGGATCTAGAACTAGAAATACCATTTGACTCAGCCATCCCATTACTGGGTATATATACCCAAGGGATTATGAATCATGCTGCTATAAAAACACATGCACACGTATGTTCATTGTGACACTATTCACAATAGCAAAGACTTGGAACCAACCCAAATGTCCATCAATGATAGACCCGATTAAGAAAAAGTGGTACATATACACTATGGAATACTATGCAGCCATAAAAAATGATGAGTTCATGTCCTTTGTAGGGACATGGATGAAGCTGGAAACCATCATTCTCAGCAAACTATCACAAGGCCCAAAAAAGCCAAACACGGCGTGTTCTCACTCATAGATGGGAATTGAACAATGAGAACACTTGGACACAGGAAGGGGAACATCACATACCGGGACCTGTCTTGGGGTGGAGGAAGCGGGGAGGGATAGCACTAGGAGATACACCTAATGTAAATGATGAGTTAATAGGTGCAGCACACCAACATTGCACATGTATACATATGTAACCTTCATGTTGTGCACATGTACCCTAGAACTTAAAGTATAAAAAAAAAAAAAAAGATTTTACTACCCTACAGGATTTTAGACTTGCATGGGGCCTGTAGCCCCTTGGTTTTGGCCAATTTCTCCCTTTTGGAACAGCTGTACCCCTACTGTATCTAGGAAGTAACTAACTTGCTTTTGATTTCACAGGGTCATAGGTGGAAAGGACTTGCCTTATTTTAGACTATGGACATGGACTTTTGAGTTAATGCTGAAATGAGTTAAGACTTTGGGAAAATGTGGAGAGGCATGATTTGTTTTGAAATGTAAGGACATGAGATTTGGGAGGGGCCAGGGGATGAACGGTATGATTTGGCTGTGTTGCCATCCAGTTCTCGTCTTAAACTTTAGCTCTTATAATTTCCCTGTGACATGGGAGGGACACAGTGGGAGGTAATTGAATCATGGGGGCAGGTCTTTCTCATGCTGTTCTCATGGTGTGAATAAATCTCATGAGAGCTGATGGTTTTTTTTTTTTTTTTTTT
>NW_022299261.1:0-18426 GCF_002776525.5 Piliocolobus tephrosceles
GACATTCATACAGCCAACAGACACATGAAAAAATGCTCATCATCACTGGCCATCAGAGAAATGCAAATCAAAACCACAATGAGATACCATCTCACACCAGTTAGAATGGCAATCATGAAAAGGTCAGGAAACAACAGGTGCTGGAGAGGATGTGGAGAAATAGGAACACTTTTACACTGTTGGTGGGATTGTAAACTAATTCAACCATTATGGAAAACAGTATGGCGATTCCTCAAGGATCTAGATCTAGATGTACCATATGACCCAGCCATCCCACTACTGGGTATATACCCAAAGGATTATAAATCATGCTGCTATAAAGATACATGCACACGTATGTTTATTGCGGCACTATTCACAATAGCAAAGTCTTGGAATCAACCCAGATGTCCATCTGTGACAGACTGGAGTAAGAAAATGTGGCACATATACACCATGGAATATTATGCAGCCATAAAAAAAGGATGAGTTTGCGTCCTTTGTAGGGACATGGATGCAGCTGGAAACCATCATTCTTAGCAAACTATCACAAGAAGAGAAAACCAAACACCACATGTTCTCACTCATAGGTGGGAACTGAACAATGACATCACTTGGACTCGGGAAGGGGAACATCACACATCAGGGCCTATCATGGGGAGGGGGGAGGGGGGAGGGATTGCATTGGGAGTTATACCTGACATAAATGACGAATTGATGGTTGCTGACGAGTTGATGGCTACAGCACACCAACATGGCACAAGTATACATATGTAACAAACCTGCACGTTATGCACATGTACCCTCGAACTTAAAGTATAATAATAATAAAAAAAAGAATGTAAAAAAAAAAAGAATAAAAAGTAAAAGCTCTTACTTTTTAAAAAAAATATAAAGTGGAAAATGAGAGGTCAAAAAAAATCGACATAGGCTCATTGTTTTCTGAAGAAGATTTTATATTTCAAAATGTTATACACAGTTTTAATGTTTATTTACTACCTGAAGAAAGGAAGTTATTGAAAAACATGACAATAAGTGAGTAGTCTGAGACAAAATTTTATTTTTCTTCTTTCGAAACCAAACAAATCCATAAGAATAGCTTCTATGGAAAATTCTACCAACTGCATATATTGGTGAGGATTTAGAGCAACTGAAACTCTCATAAATTGCTGGTAGGGAAACTAGCAGTTTCCTGTGAATATTTATCAATCCTGTGACCCAGTAATTCCACTTCTAGGCATTTACCCAAAAGAAGTAAAAATAAATGTCCAGAAAAAATATGTATGTGTGAATATTCATCATCACTTTATTCATAGCAGTCCTAACACAAACAATTCAAATGTTCATAAATAGAAGAATGGACAAACAAGCTGGGGTAAACTTGCAGAGTGGGAATCCTAAAACTCATTTTTCTGAGTGAGAGAAGTAAAACAGTATGTGCTCTGGTTTAATTCCCATAAAGCTCTAGAATAGGCACATTTGTTTTATGGTGATGGTATTCAAAACAGTGATTGCCTGAGTTTAGGGGATTAACTGAGAAGGGACATGAAGAAATGTTCTGGGGTGATGGAAATGCTCGCTGTTTAAATACAGTGTGGGTTAGATGGGTATTGTCAAATCTCATTAATTGTAACAGTTACAATCTTTACATTATACTGTATATAAATCACACCAACTAATAAAAAAGAAAACACAGCAGGAACTGTAAGTTTTTTGGTCAGACTAGTATTTTACTTTATCTCTTTAGATTGATGATTAGTTCTATGAATAGCCATAAAAACCAATTCTAACATTATTTTTATTGCTAAAGTTCCAGCCCCAACTGCTTTTATCTCTATGGCAGATACTGTCAATAATTATACTCCAATATCCAATCATTCCTCTGTTTCTGTAACTCCCAAGTTTAGCTGGGTAAATGGACCACCAGCTGAAGACCACACTCCCCAGTCTTTCTTAAAGCTAGATATGGATATATGATTAAGTTCTGTCTAATTGACAGTAAGTAATGTGTGCAACTTCTAGATTATATCCTTAACAGGCAAAGCGAGTGCTTTGTTCTCCCCATTCTCTTCTCTGCAACCAAGAAGTACTCCTAGCAGATGTGATGTTCAGCCAACTTCAAACATGGTTTGACAGTGATGGAGCCTTAAGAGAGCTTGGGATCTCACCCTGTCAAGCCACCAACACAGGCACAGACCACCTACCAAAACTTCTAAAGGAGAAAGAAATAAAATCCTCTTATTTACACTACCGTATTTGGGGAGTCTTTTTGTTATAGCCTCCTAGTCTATATCCTCATTAATACAATCACCGTATGTTTCAGGCAGCTTCTGTAGGACTTTGCTTTGGGAATCCACTAACATCTGCTTGAGAAGATGACAGAAAAACCTGTAGTAGAGGTCACTGTCACATGAAATCCTTAGCACCCACAAAGGAAACTTCAGCCCCAAATGAGGCAGCAGCTCTGAGAGCTACACAGGGTAGACTATAGCCCCAGATACCCTGGATGGCTCACAAACATCCTCATCAATATTACATCCCAGATGTGGAGGAGTTATACAGTCGGCAGCTGGAACTTCATAGTGAGCCTCTCAGCCTGCATGTCTCCAGAGGAAGAACTATCAAACCAATTGGACCTCCCTCCTCGGTGTTATCTTTCCTGACTTCCCAGAGAGATCATTTCCCTCTCAATCTGACCTGACTTTGAAAGTTTCATTCCATCTCACCAGTTTACATTTTGTTTATTTCAGTTTCATTTGCTCCTGGTTTTGACACAGTAAGCTTGTTATAGCTTTCAATGCTTTTTAATCTGCCCGTACCTTACTCTCTGGATCAATGCTGACTCTCTTGACATGAGTGTGCCAGGAGGCTTAATTAACCACTTAGATATTTCCTTACACATTGCAGTTCCCAAAGTACATTCACTTCTTTCGGCACATTTTTATCTTCAAATATTGAGTTAAGCAGAAAATTTTTGGTATCTCTATTTACACATGAGATACCTGAAGCACAGTGAAAATAATACATCCAAGATTGCATAAAGAAAGAGATGGTGCAAAACTGTGTGTGTCTCCTGATTATAAGTCTAATGCTCTGCTCACTAAGTTATGATCTAATCCTTGATATCCTGTTTAAAAATGCAGGACAATAGACATAGGCAGAGCACTCATCTCTAAGCAAAGGGATAATGAGTGAGGACAAAAGAGGGTTTTAAATTCCTACAAATTAATCTTCCTTCCCTGTTTTGACAAATGGCATCACCATGAATCCAGCCATCTAAGACAGAAAAATTGCTTTCACCCAGGACATTTCCCTTTAAATTTCCCCACTCAATTATTTGCCAGGTTATCTTCTTTAATCTCTTTCCAATTTCAAATAAACATGCCTCACTGCTTTATTTTTATTAGTGATTCAACCTTTATAATATACAGCCTGATTTAATTAATACCTTTATAACTTTTATCTTCATCTCTATTTTTTCTCTCCTCCAATCCATTCTGCACACTACTGCCCCATGATCTTTCTATAAGACAAATCTGACCCTGGCAGTTCCTGCTTGAGCTACTTTAATTGCTTCCTTTAATTTTCTGAATGAAGTTTACATTCTTTATTATTGCATGCAAGGCTTTTCATATTTGTATTCCCATACACTTCTGCAGATTTCTTTCTTCTCTTTCCCTGCATTCACCCTTTGTTCTACCCATACTGAGCTACTTGAAGCTTCTCTAATGCCTCTTTCTGTTTCCTGTCTCTATGCCAAGGTTCAAAAACTCAAATATATTTGTAGGTCAAGCAGATAACATAAGCATGTACAACATCCTATATGAAAGGTAATAGGGAGCAGTGTATAGAAAGCATTTAAACTCAAATTTAAAACACTATGCTGAACTCAAACAGACTGCTTTGAAGAACTATTCCAATTGCAAGCAGACAGATTATAATCCTTGATTGTGTTCCCCCCTATATACTGTTTCATCTATCAGCAATATCTCTATTACCTTCTTCTTTGTCTCACTCATTCCAACTAATTCTTCAATACAGTAGTGCCCCCCATCTGCAAGGGATACATTCCAAGCCCCTCAGTGGATGCCTGAAGCCACAGATAGTACAGAACTCTATATTCACTATGGTCTTTTCCTATACATACATATCCATGATAAAGTTTAATTTATATATTAGGCACAGTGGATTAACAACAATAATAAAATAGAACAACTATAACAATATACTGTAATAAAAGTGTGAATGTGGGCTCTCTCTTTCTCTCTCCAAATATCTTACTGTACTCATCTATTTCAGACTATAATTGACCACAGGTAACTGAAACAGTGGAAGTGGAAATCAAAACTGCGGACAAGGGGAGCTCCTGCACTCAACCACTCAACTTAGTCATTGCTTTCTCTGACCGCAGATCTCCTCATTTTGGATAAACTCTCTCCTAAAGTGTCCCTTCTTCATTATTCTGCTACCTCTATTATTATGTGAGATCTTAAAGGCAGAGCAGTTGGTTATGTCTTATTTAACCTGAACTTCCAGTGCCTAGCATACAAGTGTGATGCTCAATAAATATTTTAGTGGATGAATATATGAGTAAATCAATTTATTCCTGAATGGGATAAATGACAATAAATGAGTGACCTGAATACATGATTCTGACCTACATATCTGTAATATCTATATTGATGAGGAATGAATTTTTCCCCTCACTTTCACTTTATTCTCATCAGAGAAAGACTGTTTACTACTGCTCTGAGGTAATGCTTCTCTTTAAGGTCTTCATGTTCTACTTTTTATTTTAAGCAGCTGAATATCAGCAATCTGGGTTTAAACAGAAATGCCCTTTCCTCCTGAAAATCACAATGAAGATTTTGTTTTGCTTTGTTTTGCAGTTAAGTGACTGTCATTGGATAGTGTATAATACAGAAATGGCCACATCAGGGTTTTATTTTCAAACAAATACCACATCATAAAAAAGCAACTAAATATTAAGATCATAGTCTCTTCATCAACAATCTACATGTGTATAAAATAGCAAGTTAGTGGAGATAATGGAATCATAATTGGCTTGGAAAATGAGGTTGGTGAAATAATTCCATGAGATGGGCTTCAGAAGGAATGAAGGAGAAAAATTTTCAGTGTCAATGGTGCAGAGAAAAGAAAGTGCCTGGCAGAAAGAGTTCTTATAGGACATGCTGTGCCTTAGAGAGCTCAGTAACAAATTGGGTTGGAGGCAAGAAGAGCTAACTAATCAATTATTTCTACAAGAAAGGAATGAAGGATTCACTTTCTTCCTTGATGGGCTGGGTACTTCATAAGTAGTGGATGCCAAATAACTAGGAAGCCATAGCTTTATTTAATAGCATGGAAGCAAAAATAGAGGAGCATCCATGAAGTTAGAACTGAGCTCCCAAGGCAGATCTGTGAAGGGAATAAGGGGCATCAAGCTGCTGCCTAGTTAGAATGAGATCATTAGAGGAACGTGATTATAATCAAGCCACTTTTGTGCATGACACCAGGATCCCACATCTGCCTGAGACTGCAAGCTCTGAAGAGATGCTGATTGAAGTTGGAAAAAATGATAAGAGTAAATTGGAGCCAGATAAACAATTTTTCTTTGAATTGAGTGATGAGTGTACCTCAGAATAGAGAGCAGCCTATTGTAGAAACAGGGTCAAGAGGGACTATCAAAAGCTTCTTTGTTCTAGTCCCTTACTTCCTGGAAGAATGACACCTAATCCAACACAGGTGAAAGTTGGGCTATGCCTAACTTACAGCAAAGGACTTCCACTCAGCCTTCTAGGCAATGGTTTATACAAATATTTACCTGATAGGCAAATTAGAGTGAATGCTATGGTTTTCCCTCCATTTACTGGGGGAAATTCTGAAGACAGGAAAAGTTGCAAATGTGTGGATTTTCTGCTACCCGTCACAATCTGGGGCAGCACACAGGCATCTAGCTGGCCTGACATCCGACTCTTGGGGTCAGACCATGACCTTTGGTCCTTGGGACTTTTAGGTTGCATGACCATAGAAGCACCAACTCTTAAACTGATATAATCAAGGGTTGGAGTCCAAGTCTTGTAGTTTCGGCATCATGACCTGAAAAGAACTTTGGCCTCTAGTCCTGTTTTATGACCTCTGCATTTGGAGTTGGAAAAGACACTTCCCTTTGGTGTAATTAGAGAGCTGAGGTTTCATGTCATTCACAAACCTAATACCTTTTAATGGCCTTCCACTGCCAGTAAGATAAAATCCACAGTGCAGCATGGCATGCATGCCCTTTGCAGATCTGAGCCCTGCCTATATGTTCAAACTGATCCAATCCTGCTCCCTCATCTATGCCCTATACTTGGGCAAACTGTGTGCCCAAACTTTTCCAGATCTCTTTCCCTTTGCATATATAATTGACTTTGCTTACAATATTCCCACCCAAACATACCCATGGTGGTGGTGGTGTGGGGATTCTTACTCACCCTTCAATGCCTGCTCTGATGTGTCCTCCTCTTATAACGACATAAATCCCCTCAACTGAACTGCTTCCTCCCTTTCTGCAGCCAACATGTTCCTCATAAATTCCTGTATCATGTAACATATAAGTTGCTGTAAGTAAAGCACTTAGAACAGTGCTTTGCAAATAGAGTACATTCAATGAATGTTATATGATACAATGTTTTATCACAGAATTTTGCAATTATCAGTCCCTTACTGCATTATCTTCACTTCTAGACTATGAAAATGCCCTAAGGGAAAGGAATGTAAAGTGTTTATCTTTGTACTCCCAGCACTTTCTCACCAGCACTGTCATCAGTTAGAATATAAATTACTCTCTCTTATTTTTATTCCCAGGTAAAGAGAGATTAATTGCATTATAAATTGTTTTTAAAGGAAGAAGCATTTGGGTTCAAATTCTAACTCTGTCATTTACCACCTGTAAAAGTATAATTCTAAACTCCTTAGATCCTCAACTTCCTCATCTGCAAAATAGGGGAAAACATTTGCATTTTAAGTTTTTTCTTAGGCTTATGTGAGGTCATTTTTATTAAATATGTGGCACATGGTAGGACTGCTATAAATGTACGACTCTCACCTAGAGTTGAAGATGAAGGTCATTAGGATGCTGGAGGTAGAAGTTTGTTAACAGAAAGAATTTATTGAAAGAGAATTTTTTCAAACTTTGGAGTTTACAGAAAGAAATGAGTCATACAAACTTTTTCTGACTACCTTGCTCTTTTACTGTAAAATACAAAAGGATGTAATTGTGTGCACTTGGCAAAGATTCTTACACTTAATGTGAAACTTGAGGAAATCCAAAATGCAATCTTAAGATTTTTAAATCAGATCCAGAAGTAGAGTGTTCATCTCCTCTGGAGAGTGACTCAATGAAAAAAGTACTTGAGCTCAAAGGAAAAGAATTTAGGACATGAAACTTAAAAGAATAATACTTCCCTTTGAAACTGGTGCTGGAGGAATAAGAAAATTTCAGTTTTGGGGTAAGTCTAGTTCTCTCTCTCTCTCATATATATATATATATATATTATAAAATATACCTCTCTCACACTCCCTTCTTCCCTCCTCTCTTTTCCTTTTTGAATAGCAACAATATCTAAAAGAATCAGCATTTTAAGCATAAAATACTAATGACTTTAATTTACAGTAGAATCATTCAAGGTAAAAATCCTGTGTTTTGTTGCCATGCCTTTCTTTTGGATTGAGGACTTACATAAGAAACTCATTCCATGAAGTGAAGATAAAAGAGTGGCCCCTAGTTATATAGCAGTCACTAATCTGGGGTTTTAATGGCCTCTGTGGCGCTTAATGGAACAAAGCATGGGGGTGCATTTAATATCTTTTCATCTTCCTGTCAGGTTTTCCTATGTTCTTAGGCACAGCAGCCTATTTCCTCAGAATGCAGCCTCACATATTCTCCTTTTGCCTCCCAGTTGTTTGTTTGTTTGTTTGTCTGTTTCTGAAGGTTAACAGTTCAAATGTTGACCTTACTCTACCAATTAGGACGTTTATTTACTTTGCAATATTTCTATTGACACAAATTTCATCATGAAAAGAGACAGATGTTATAACTCGCACTTAAAAAGAATAAAACTGATAATTTCACAAGTCAAGTCATTCTACCCAAGATTATATAATACCTACGCTCAACCTAGGATCTCCAAGGGCAAGAGTTGGTCCATTATAACAGCAAGTGCTGGCTGGGTGTGGACAGGACCATGGCTCCTAAGAGTCTGGTTCTAAACTCCAGGTCCACCTCACTAAGTGTTCAGGATTACATCACTGGTTTAATAGCATCATCACTTGCTTCATATTTTCTGCTCAACTACAAGATGCCCTTTGTAATAAAGGTTATTTCTGGAAGGATGCAAAACTCACAGACCTCTCCCCACCTGTACCACAAACACTACTATTACTACAAGCTTTCTAATTTGTGTTCTATCCTCAACACTTCTCAATTTTTCCTATGAGTTGATGAAGGAAACAAAAGAGGAATGGGAAACCCAGTTCTCTTGGTTGAAAATTGGTTACAGCTCATGTCTAGGTTATTACTTTCCACCTTTGAAAAGTTGTCAGAAGCTGGAAGTTTTGGCTACAAACTCGCCTCAATCAGTGCTGCGTGCCTTTCCTACAAGAGTAAAGATGTTAAACTCAGAGCTTTTCTGCTCATTTTCTCACCCAAGGCTCTAATTGAATTTGACTTATTTAATGTCCAAAGCCACATGGGAACAATTTGTTGCATTTAAAATAAGAGCAAGTGAGACAGTAAAGAAAAAAAAGGAAATAAAGACAAAAAGAGAGGAAAGAGGAAGAGTTCATCTGGTTCAACTTGAGTCAATCTCCACATTAGAGTCAATCATCTTTGGTCAAAGCAGAGGGGAGCTGGTACAAATACAGATATTTAGGTTGACTCTTTTAGCAAGAACTAACAAAATCTATTGGAAAAAAAGACAAAGGTTGAAATAACACAAATATAGGTGCCACATAGGTAAAGGAGTAAAAGATAAGGCTTCTTGCACAGAATGCCAGGATCTGTCTGGGAATATAGGTCACAGGGAGTCACCTTGGTGTTTAGCATCTGAGGGCTAAGAAAGAGCCCTTCCTGGACTAAGGAATCTTTGTAGGAGTGGGGACAAGAGTAAAAGAAAGGTAAACATAAGATAGCCAGACTTGTCCATTAAACTAAACCCTATAACTGGACTGAATTCCTATACTTAGGCCATGAACCTTATAACTTAGGCCAGTTATAACCCTATAATTGGTCTGAATTCCTATACTTAGGCCACATACCTGCACACTAACATATATTTGGTGCCCTGAGATCCTAAGTTACTACAACACCGAGTCAAACTTGCTTGAAAATAGTTATTGAGAACTTAGTACTTTTCTAAAATGGGACAGAATAAAAGAAAATGAGGGCGGTGAGATGTGAGATGTTTCATACATATTTGGGGAGTTGAATTTATGTTGAACACTGAGGAGGTATTATTTGGGGGAATTTTAACTTTTATTTATAACCTAGATAACCCTAGGGTTGACTAAAATAAAGCAAGACTGGTGCTACCAATCCATCCTAAAATACATTAATGAGTCAACTCATCTCAAAACCCAAGAACCCATTTATTTAAACACATTTGACCAAAAATAACAACAATAATAAAGATCCACCACCTATTTTTCCTCTATAATATCTCATGTTCGGTCCCCAGCCTGGGCATTCCTAATTGTCCAAGTGTTTCCCTTTCAGAAACACATGATTGGCAACTCCACTTAGAACATAGCTTGCTTATTTCTAAGATAAGTAGAAAAAAATTCATAGAATGGAAGAGCATAAACAAAATAGAAAAAGGATAAAGGTGAGATAATCAAGAATGATAATTAAATGAGAACTATATTAGTAATGGAATTAAAAGCACTTTATAAAATGTTATATACTTAAGAATAAAAATATTACTTCTAAAACCTCTAGATAATGTGTATTATTGAACATAATGCAAGAGTCATTAAGACAGGGACCATTATACCAGATCTGAAAAATCTCCAAATCAGCCTTTGGGAGTGTCTGGATTTTCCCAGTTTGGCTTCCCTCATCACTATTGTATCATTGCTAGGACTTTAGCTATCATTCAAAATTGTGTGGAACTAGCTTTGAAATTTCTCCATAACAGAATGTTATAATCAGACACATTCAAATTTGGTATTTCAAAAGTCATTGTCTTCTCATAGAATAAATGGAATCTGATACTGTCTTGAATATTATGACAGATGGGCTCATCATTTCATAGCAGATGGCAAGATGATTAGGCTAAACTCTGAAATCTTAAATACTAGAATATAAACATTTATCTAACAGCTAAGGACACTGAAAATATCCTTTCATAAATTCTGAATTTGGGGGCGATATTTGTTCAAAACTCACATATTTTTTGCTCCAGGAAATTTAGGTTTTCCTTAAAACAAATACATTCCATTGTGAATTGACTTGGTGTCAGGCTGACCTAAATTTGAATCTAGTTTTGCTGTTTACTAATGTATGATAAGATATTTCAACTCAGTTTCCTCATCTGTAAAGGTGGGTTAATAGCACTTGCTTTATGGGATGTAGGGGAAAATTTAGTGAGATAGCACATATAAAATAACTTACAGATATTCACTCCCTACAAACAACTTTCTTTACTGACAAACAGTACAAAGATTCTGTATTTATAGCTGAAGAGAATATAGTACATGTTTTATCACAAATATTATTTTCTTTTCTAAGGTAAAAATTTTTAATACACAAACTCTAGGAAACAGAAAACAACATGTAATAGAATAAATAGAGATATAAGTATACCACATGCAAACATATATATGAAAGATATAAGTCACCTTTATTCAACTCTAATTACAGATTTTAAAGCATTTCTGCAATGATTATTTTATCTGATCCTCAGTATTTTTGAGAAAAACAGCATTATCTCCATCTAAATAAAATTTTAAATCTCAAACAGAAAATTAATTAATTTGACCAATGTTGCAGAAGACAAAGTCAGATCTGAAAACCTTAGTCTTCTGGGTGTAGACCCAGCTCCAAATGAAAGAGATTCTGAACGCTTTCTCAGTCAGAGTCTCCGCTGTCTATAAGTGCTTTTCTCCAGTTTTGTTTTGTTTTGTTTTGTTTGGTGGACATTGTTGGTTACATTTTCAACATCCACATCCCCTTCTATCCATCAGTAGTACCCAAAGTTTTGCATTGGGGAAATCATTAATTACATATTCTTGGCCATTTTGAGTAGTACTATTGATCCACCTCAGATACAAAGTAGTGTCAGACTGGTCCAAAATAATTCATGTATTTAATCCCCCTGACTTCAAGAATAGATTTTAGAAACAGACACAGAACCCAGTCAGATTCAAAGAAAAGCAAAGTGACTTTTGCTTAGTAATCTGAAAAAGCACAGACTCCTCTTTTTGTTTGTCTTTTTGAAAACTCTCTTCCTCCAGAGGGTGTGGTATATATATGTCAGGACTAGAACCGGAGCAGCCATTTGCAGAGATTGGAAAGTCAGATCCTTGTTGGTGCCATTGGCCCTGAATAAGGCTGGTATTGAATTATCTCTAAACTATCAGTTACATTCACTAATGAATTCTCTTTATTGTTCAAGCCAATTTGAATTGGATTTTCTTTTCTTGAAACAAAAAGCTATGTTAAATGCTGTGGCTAAACTTTTGGCAATGAGAAATACTTTTTGAGATCAACATTTGAAACCCTGGGGAAATACGCCTTTAAAATGCCATTTTGAGTCAATTTTGAAAAAGGTTTGCTTTTCAAAACTTTGCAAACAACCTTCTAATGAATGCACCTGACTATGATTCCATCAACCTATAAAGGATTTAACAAAGTTTTGAATCAGGCTATAAAAGGAAAAAACATAAAACTTATGCCTGATCTTAAGGAGCTTATAAACTGGTTAAGTGAGTAGGGCTAGCATATGGAATATAGTGAAAAGCACTAGATTATATGATTATGTTAAGTGATATAGGGGAAATTTGAGGGTCTACACACAAAGTAGAAAACCTAGAATAAATAAATAAATTTCTGGACACATACAACCTCCAAAGACTGAAACAGAAAGAAATTGAATCACTACATGACCAATGCCAATTTCTGAAACTTAATCAGTAATAAAAAGCCTACCATCCAAAAAAAAAACACACACACACAAAAACTGAAAAAACAAAAATCCACAGGATCAGATAATTCACAGCTGAATTCTCCAGATGTACAAAGAAGAGCTGGTACTATTCCTACTGAAACTATTCCAAAAACGTGAAGAGAAGGGACTCCTCCCTAACTCATTTTGTGAGACCAGCATCATCTTGATATCAAAACCTGGCAGAGACATAACAAAAGAGAAAACTTGAGGCCAACATTCTTAATGAACATAGATGCAAAAATCCTCAATAAAATTCTAGCAAACCAAATTCAGCAGCACATCAAAAAGCTAATCCACCATTATCAAGTAGGCTTCATCACAGGGGTGCAAGATTGGTTCAACATATGCAAATCAATAGATGTGATCACCTAAATCGAACTAAAAACAAACACCACATGATTATTTCAATAAATGCAGAAAAGACTTTCAATTAAATTCAATATCCCTTCATGTTAAAAACCCTCAATAAACTGGGCATTGGAGGAACATACATCAAAATAAT
The DNA here is from genome assembly GCF_002776525.5 of Piliocolobus tephrosceles. Classification (NCBI taxonomy): domain Eukaryota; kingdom Metazoa; phylum Chordata; class Mammalia; order Primates; family Cercopithecidae; genus Piliocolobus; species Piliocolobus tephrosceles. The sequence goes on from NW_022299261.1 coordinate 12,688, forward strand.
AAGACCCATCTAGGACAAACCCACAGCCAATATCATACTGAATGGGCAAAAGCTGAAAGCATTCCCCTTGAAAACCAGAACAAGACAAAGATGCCCACTCTCACCACTCCTATTCAACATAGTACTGGAAGTCCCGGCCAATCAGACAAGAGAAAAAAGAGGCATCCAAATAGGAAGAGTGGAAATCAAAATATCCCTGTTTGCAGACGACATGATTCTATATCTAGAAAACCCCATAGTCTTTGCCCAAAAGCCCCTTCAGCTGAAAAACTTCCGCAAAGTTTCAGTATACAAAATCAATGTACAAAAATTAACAACATTCCTATACATCAACAACATCTAAGCAGAGAGGCAAATCAGAAATGCAATCTCATTCACAAGTGCCACAAAAAGAATAAAATATCTAGGAATATAGATACCTAGGGAGGTGAAAGATCTCCAAAGTGAGAGTTAAAAAACACTGCTCAAGGAAATCAGAGATGACACAAACAAATGAAAAAACATTTATGCTCTTGAATGGGAAGAATTGATAGCAAGGTTCCTCCTATCAAACTACCAATGATATTCTTTACAGAATTAGATAAAACTATTTTATAATTCATATGGAACCAAGTAGCCAAGGCAATCCTAAACAAAAAGAATAAAAATGGAGGCATCATGTTACCCAACTTCAAACTATATTACAAGACTATAGTAACCCAAACAGGATGGTAGTGGTACAAAAACAGACACATAGACCAATGGAACAGAATAGAGAGCCCAGAAATAATGATGCACACCTACAACCATCTGATTTTTGACAAAGCCAACAAAAACCATCTGTTCGAGAAATGGTGCTACGGTAGCTCCTTAGCCATAGGCAGAAGATTGGAAATGGACCCTTTCCTTACATCTTATACAAAATCAACTCAAGATGGATTACAGACTTAAATATAAAACCTGAACTGTAAAAACCTTCAAAGAAAACCTAAGAAATGCCATTCTTGACATAGGATTGGGCAAAGATTTCATCAGGAAAATGCCAAAAGCAATTGCAACAAAACAAAAACTGACAAATGAAACCTAGTTAAAGTGATTCTGCACAGCAAAAGAAACTATCTGCAGAGCAAGCAGACAACCTACAGAATGAGAGAAAATAATTTGCAAACTATGCATCTGATAAAGGTTTAATATCCAGCATCTATAATGAAAACACATTTACAAGAAAAAAAAAAATGACCCCATCAAAAAGTGGTCAAAAGACATGAACAGTTTTCAAAAGAAGACATACATGTGGTCCACGAGCATATGAAAAAATTCTCAATATAACAGATCATAAGTGAAATGCAAATCAAAACCACAATGAGATACCATCTCACATTAGTCAGCATGCCCATTATTAAAAAGTCAAAAACACAAAAAAAATAACAGATGCTGGCAAGATTGCAGAAAAAAAGAACACTGCTACACTGTTGGTGGGAGTGCAATTTTGTTCAGCCGTTGTGAAAAGCAGTGTAGCAATCTCTCAAAGAACTTAAAACAGAACTACTGTTGGACCCACCAATCCCATTACTGAGTATATACCCAAAGGAATGAAAATCATTCTACCATAAAGACCCTGTATGCATATGTTCACTGCAGCACTATTCACAATAGCAAAGCCATGGAATCAACCTAAATGCCCATCAACAGTAGAATGAATGTAAAAAATGTGTCACATATATGGAATGGCACACTATGGAATAATACACAGCCACTGAAAAGAGTGAGATCATGTCCTTTGCAGCAACATGGATGGAGCTAGAGACCATTATCCTAAGCAAACCAATGCAGGAACAGAAAACCAAGTATCATATGTTCTTACTTATGAATGGGAGCTAAACAATGACAACACATGGACACACAGAGGGAACATCAGACACTAGGGCCTATGGTTGGAGGGTGGGAGTGGGGAGAAAAGTTTTTAAAAATACCTGTTGAGTATTATGCTTATTACCTGGATGACTAAATAATCTGTATACCAAGTCCCCATAACATGCAGTTTACTTATATAACAATCCCTCACATGTATCCCTAAACCTAAAATGAAAGTAAAAAAACAAAAAAAAAAAACAAAACAAAAAAAGAATTCTTAATGCAAGTGTGAAGTTGGCAGAATTAGAAAAATATTCATAGAATAGTTGAAACAAGGAGAGTTCTAATGTTGCATAGATGTTATAGGTACAGGAATTCTGACAAGGTTGTCAGGTAATTTCAAAAAATAAATAAAATTAGTATTTCAGATGTATGCTACTTTCTGTATATCCTTAATATTTTACTACTACCTGTTTCACTAGCCATGTAACACAGAGAAAGAGAGCTAAAAACCCAATGTCTTATTTTCATTCTAATATTTACTAGTTTTTGAAACTTTTTAATTTGAAATAATTATAGATTCTCAGGAAATTGCAGAGATTTTACCAAGAGATGCCCTGTATTCTTTATTCAGTTTCCCCCAACTGTGTATAGTTCTGTGCCATTTTATCACATGTGTAGATTTGTGTAACTATCACCTCAATCAAGATACAGAACTATTCTATCATACCACCAAGACTTCCTTCATGCTACTCCCTCCAGCCATTCTTAAATGCTGTCAACTACTAATGTGTTCATCTCTATAATGTTGTCATTCTGAGAAGGGGTCATACAAATGAAACTCATTTTATTCTTTTCTGTGTTCTGTTTGTTCGTTTATTTTTTTCCTTTCCTTGCTTTTCTATGAGTTATTTCGACATCTTTTAAAATTTTATTTTGACTTGTCTATAGTTTTTTGAGTACATCACTTCACATAGCTTTTTTAGTGGTTGCTTTTAAGTATTATTAGTGTAAAACTTATCAGTCTACTATTTGACATTTTACTAATTCAAGTGAAGTACAAAAAACTTACCTCTCTTTATGCCTTAATACTCTTCCATATTTATAATATTATTTTCTTAAATATTTCTTCTGTATATATTGATAATCATATCTAATGGTGTTACAATTTTTGCTTCAACTCTCAGGCAGAATTTGAAAAATTCAAGAGAAGGAAAGCTTATTGCATTTAACTATATGTTTTCACTCTTCACATTTTTTCTTCCTTTCCTACATTCAAAAAGTCCTTCTTTTATAATTTATTTTCTATGTAGTAAGCTTCTGTTAGCAACTCGTTTATGGCAAGACTAATTGTGACAGGTTTTCTTAATTTTCTTTCATCTGAGAATCGCTCAACTTTTTCTTCATTTCTGAAAGATCTTTTTGCTAAATATAAAATTCTAGGTTGACAGTTCTTTTCTTTTAGCACTAGAAAATGGTATGTCATTTACTTCTGGCCTTTACTATTTCTGCTATAGTTTGAATTATTTTTTCCTATAGGTTGTAATTTCTCTCTTGCTGCTCTCAATATTTTTTGTTTTGTTTTTAGCATTTGATTATGATGTACCTTACATGGATTTTGGGGGTTTATCCCATGTGAAAATCACCTAACTTCTTGAATCTTTACATTTGTGTCATTTGCCAAATTTGGTAAAATTTCAGCCATTACTTCTTCATATACTTTTGTCAGCTCTACACTCTTTCTCCTCTCCTCTGTGACTCTGATGATTCAAACTTTAAATCTTGTGTTATATTCCCACAGTTTCCAGAAATTCTGTATTTTTAAAATCTATTGTCTCAGTTTTTCAGATTGGGTAATTTCTATTGTTCTGTATTCAAATTATCTATTATTTTCTTTTGGCCTTTTCATTCAGTTGTAGAACTTACCTACTGAGTTTTCTATATTAGTTATTCTATTTTTCAGTTCTAAAATTTCTAGTTGGATATCCTTTATATCTTCTATTTCATTACGAAAACTTTCTATTTTTTCTTTTTCTTTCAGCATCACTAAGATAAAATTGACAAATAAAAGTGGTATGTATTTAAGTTGTACAATGTGATGTTTTAATACATGTATACATTGTGAAATAATTAGCCTACTCAAGCTAATCAACATATCCTTCACCTTATGTAGTGGCGTGTGTTTGTGTGTGTGTGTGGTGAGAACATTAAAAATCTACTATGGGCCGAATAGGAACAGTTCCAGTCTCCAACTCCCGGCTCAAGCGACACAGAAGACCGGTGATATCTGGATTTTCAATGGAGGTACTGGGGTCATCTCACTGGGGAGTGCTGGACAATCGGTGCTGGTCAGCTGCTGCAGCCCGACCAGCGAGAGCTGAAGCAGGGCGAGGCATTGCCTCACCTGGGAAGCGCAAGGGGGAAGGGAATCCCTTTTCCTAGCCAGGGGAACTGAGACACACAAGACCTAGAAAATCGGGTAACTCCCACCCCAATACTGCACTTTAAGGAAACGGGCACACAAGGAGACTATACCCACACCTGGCCGGGAGGGTCCCACGGCCACGGAGCCTCCCTCATTGCTAGCACAGCAGTCTGTGATCTAACCACAAGGCAGCAGCGAGGCTGGGGGAGGGGCGCCCACCATCGCTGAGGCTTAAGTAGGTAAATAAAGCCGCTGGGAAGCTCAAACTTGGTGGAGCTCACAGCAGCTCAAGGAAACCTGCCTGTCTCTGTAGACTCCACCTCTGGGGACAGGGCACAGCTAAAAAGTAACAGGGGAAGCAGCAGAGGCCTGTGCAGACGTGAACGACTCTGTCTGACAGCTTTGAAGAGAGCAGTGGATCTCCCAACACGGAGGTTGAGATCTGAGAATGGACAGACTGCCTGCTCAAGTGGGTCCCTGACCCCTGAGTAGCCTAACTGGGAGACATCCCCCACTAGGGGCAGTCTGATACCCCACACCTCACAGGGTGGAGTACAACCCTGAGAGGAAGCTTCCAAAGTAAGAATCAGACAGGTACACTCGCTGTTCAGCAGTATTGTATCTTCAGCAACCTCTGCTGCTGATACCAGGCAAACAGGGTCTGGAGTGGACCTCAAGCAATCTCCAACAGACCTATACCTGAGAGTCCTGACTATTGCAAGGAAAACTATCAAACAGGAAGAACACCTATACCAAAACCCCATCAGTACGTCACCATCATCAAAGACCAGAGACAGATAAAACCACAAAGATGGGGAAGAAGCAGGGCAGAAAAGCTGGAAATTCAAAAAATAAGAGCGCATGTCCCCCTGCAAAGGAGCGCAGCTCATCACCAGCAACGGATCAAAGTTGGTCAGAGAATGACTTTGACGAGATGAGAGAAGAAGGCTTCAGTCCATCAAACTTCTCAGAGCTAAAGGAGGAATTATGTACCCAGCGCAAAGAAACTAAAAATCTTGAAAAAAGAGTGGAAGAATTGATAGCTAGAATAATTAATGCAGAGAAGGTCATAAATGAAATGACAGAGATGAAAACCATGACACGAGAAATAGGTGACAAATCCACAAGCTTCAGTAACCGACTTGATACTCTGGAAGAAAGAGTATCAGCGATTGAGGATCAAATGAATGAAATGAAGCGAGAAGAGAAACCAAAAGAAAAAAGAAGAAAAAGAAATGAACAAAGCCTGCAAGAAGTATGGGATTATGTAAAAAGACCAAATCTACGTCTGATTGGGGTGCCTAAAAGTGAGGGGGAAAATGGAACCAAATTGGAAAACACTCTTCAGGATATCATCCAGGAGAACTTCCCCAACCTAGTAGGGCAGGCCAACATTCAAATTCAGGAAATACAGAGAACGCCACAAAGATACTCCTCCAGAAGAGCAACTCCAAGACACATAATTGCCAGATTCACCAAAG
>NW_022299262.1:0-3314 GCF_002776525.5 Piliocolobus tephrosceles
CAGAGTCTTGCTCTGTCACCCAGGCTGGAGTGCAGTGGCCCAGTCTCCGCTCACTGCAACCTCTGCCTCCTGGGTTCAAGCAATTCTCCTGTCTCAGCCTCCCGAGCAGCTGCCACTACAGGCACGGGCCACCACGCTCAAGTAATTTTTTCTATTTTTAGTAGGGACGGGGTTTAATTGTGTTAGCCAGGATGGTCTTAATCTCCTGACCTCATGATCCGCCCGCCTCAGCCTCCCAAAGTGCTGGGATTACAGGTGTGAGGCACAGCGCCTGGCCTCTTGCACATTTTTTAATTGGATGGTTTGTCACCATAAGATTGAGTTGTAAGAGTTCTTAATATCGGCCGGGCGCGGTGGCTCAAGCCTGTAATCCCAGCACTTTGGGAGGCCGAGACGGGCGGATCACGAGGTCAGGAGATCGAGACCATCCTGACTATCACGGTGAAACCCCGTCTCTACTAAAAATACAAAAACTAGCCGGGTGAGGTGGCGGGCGCCTGTAGTCCCAGCTACTCGGGAGGCTGAGGCAGGAGAATGGCGTAAACCCAGGAGGTGGACCAGGAGGCGGAGCTTGCAGTGAGCTGAGATCTGGCCACTGCACTCCAGTCCCAGCGACAGAGCGAGACTCCGCCTCAAAAAAAAAAAAAGAGTTCTTAATATCGATACACATCCTTTACGTGATTTGCAAATATTTTCTTTCAGAAAGTGTCTTGTCTTCTCGACTTTTTACTGTCTTTGGAGGTGGTAATGTTTTTAATTTCGAAGAAATCCAATTATTATTTTTTATTTGTATGGATTTTGCTTTTGGTGTCCTAAGAACCCTTTGCCCAATCCAAATCAAATAAAATTTTTCTCCTATGTCGTCTTCTAGGAGTTTCATCGTTTTCACTTTGCATTTAGGCCTATGATGCATTTTTATTTTTATTTTTTTGCTAGTGCAGGTTCTCAATCTGTCACCCAGGCTGAAGCACAGTGGCACAATCGTAGTTCACTGCAGCCTTGAACTCCTAGGCACAAGCAATCCTCTGCCTCAGCCTCCCAAGTAGCTGATAGCATGCCACCATGTCCAGCTAATTTAGAAAAGAATTTTTTTATAGAGACAGGGTCTCACTCTGTTGCCCAGGCTGGTCTTGAACTCCAGGCTCAAGCCATCCTTCAGCCTTGGCCTACCAAAGTGCTGGGATTACAGGCATGAGCCGCCATACCTGGCCCCATTTTGAAAATAGCTTTGTGGAGATACAATTTATATACCACAGAATTCACCTATTTAGTGTGTACAATCCAATGGTTTTTAGTATATTGACCGTGTTATACAGCTATTCACCACTATCTAATTTTAGAACACTGCCATTACCCCAAAAAGAAATCCATTAGCAGTCACAGCTCATTTCTCCCACTCCCCAGCCGCTGGCAGCTGCAGGCGCAGCCACTGTGCCACTGCCACTAATCTACTTTCTGTCTCTGTGGATTTGCCTCTTCTGGGCATTTCTTGTAAACAAGATGATTCAATAGATTGCCTTTTGCACCTGGCTTCTTTCACTGAGTATAACATTTTCAAGGTTCATCCAGGTTGTAGCACATATCAAATCTTCATTTCTTTTTATTGCCAAATAATATTCTATTGTGCAGACCCACCATATTTTATTTATCAGTAGTTATTTTCATCAGTTGATGAACATTTGGGTTATTCCCACCTTTCAGCTATTATGAGTAATTCATGTGCAACTTTTTATGTGAATGTATTTTCTTCATTTTTCTTGGGCGTATACCTAGGAGTAGAACTGCTGAGTCATCTAGTAACTAACCATCTGAGAAACTGTCAAACCGTTTTCCAAAGTGGCTGCCCCGTTTTACATTCACACCGGTTGGGTATGAGGGTTTCGATCTCTCCATATCCTCACCAGTACCTGTCATTATCATTTTTTAAAATTATAGCCATCCTAATGGGTATGAAGTGGTATCTAATTGTAGTTTTGATTTGTATTTCCTTGAAAGTTAATAATGATCATCTCTTCATGTACTTATTGTCCACTGTATATCTTTTTTGGAGAAATGTCTATTCAAGTGCTGTGACCATTTTTAATTGGGTTGTCTTTTTATTATTGAGCATAAGAGTTCCTTACATATTCTAGATACAAATCCTTGTCATACCTATGATTTATAAATATCTTCTCCCATTCTCTGGGTTCTCTTTTAACTCTATAATCCATTTTGAGTTAATATTGGTGATGTAAAGAATAGGTCTGAGTTCATTTTCTTTTTTGCTCATCCCAGCATATTTGTTGAAACCACTATCTTTTCCCCACTGAATTGTCTCGGTCCTTCTGTCAAAATCAACTGACAATAAATGTAAGGATTTCTGGTTCATAACTCTGTTCCATTGATCTATATGCTCTTAGTTGTGCCAATACCACACTATCTTGATCACTCTGGCATTACAGTAATTATACGCATAGTAACTTTTAAAATAGGGTGGTGATAGTCCTCTAACTTTGTTCTTTTTCTAAACTGTTTTGGATATTTTAGTTAAAGTGTTAAACTGTGCCAACCAAATAATTCCTTATTTTGTAGTAAGTTACATTTTTTTAAATTTTGAGACAGAGTCTCGCTCTGTTGCCCAGGCTGGAGTGCAGTGGCGCGATCTCGGCTCACTGCAAGTTCCACCTCCTGGGTTCACGTCATTCTCCTGCCTCAGCCTCCTGAGTAGCTGGGACTACAGGCTCCTGTCACCATGCTGGCTAATTTTTTTGTATTTTTAGTAGAGACAGGGTTTCACCGTGTTAGCCAGGATGATCTTGATCTCCTGACCTCATCATCCACCCGCCTCGGCCTCCCAAAATGCTGGGATTACAGGTGTGAGCCACCACACCCAGCCATAAGTTACATATTTTTAAGTGTATGGTTTCAAATCTAATATTAAATTGATACTCCTAAAGCTAGGAGAAACTTACATAAAAACTTTTCTAGTTATTTGACAAAGACTTATTACCCATACCTTTATTTTTTTATTTTATTTTTTTTTTTGAGACGGAGTCTCGCTCTGTTGCCCAGGCTGGAGTGCAGTGGCCAGATCTCAGCTCACTGCAAGCTCCGCCTCCCGGGTTTACGCCATTCTCCTGCCTCAGCCTCCCAAGTAGCTGGAACTACAGGCGCCCGCCACCTCGCCCGGCTAGTTTTTTGTATTTTTTAGTAGAGACGGGGTTTCACCGTGTTAGCCAGGATGGTCTCGATCTCCTGACCTCGTGATCCGCCCGTCTCGGCCTCCCAAAGTGCTGGGATTACAGGCTTGAGCCACCGCGCCCGGCCCCCATACT
>NW_022299263.1:0-6137 GCF_002776525.5 Piliocolobus tephrosceles
TTTAGCCACAGCTGGATCTGGAGCAGCTGGGATGCAGGGTGCCATGTCCTGAGGCTAGACAGAGCAGCAGGGGCCTGGACCTGGCTCACAAAACCATTTATTCCTTCTAGGCCTCCAGACCTGAAATGGAAGGGGCTGCTGCAAAGGTCTTTGAAATGACCTGGAGGCACTTTTTCCCAGTTGTCTTGGCTATTAACATTCAGATCTTTGCTTGTGCAAATTTCTGAAGCTTTGAATTCTTCCCCAGAACATTTCTGTTTGTTTGTTTGTTTCTACCATGTTTCTGAGTTGCATATTTGCTGAGATTTTATGCTCTGCTTCCCTTTTACACAGACGTTCTTCTTTCAGGTAATTTGTTTATGCAAATGAGTGTTGGCTTTTAGAAGCAGCCAGGTCACTTATTGAACACTTTGTTTCTTAAAAGTTTATTCTGCTAGAAACTCTAAATTGTCTCTCTTCAAAGTCCCACAGATCTCTAGAGCAGGGGCATAATGCCAGCAGTCTCTTTGCTAAAGCATAGCAAGAGTGACCTTTACTTTAGTTCATAATTAGTTCTTCATCTCCATCTGAGACCACATGAGTCTGGACTTTACTGTCCATATCACTGTCAGCATGTTGGTTACAACCATGCAACAAGTCTCTAGGAAGTTCCAAACTTTCCCTCATCTTCCTGCCTTCTTCTGATACCTCCCAACTGTTCCAACATCTGCCTGTTACCCAGTTCCATAGTTGTTTACACATTTTCATGTATCTTTATAGCAACACCACACTTATCTTGTTTTAATTGTCTCTATTACACTATTCTCACACTGACATACAGACATACCTGAGACTGGGTAATTTATGGAGAAAAGAGGTTTAATTGACTTACAGTTCTGTGGACTATGCAGGAGGCATGGCTGGGTAGGCCTCAGAAAACTTAAAATGGTGGAAGGTGTAGGGGAAGCAGGCACAATATTCATATGGCAGAGCAGGAGAGAATGAGTGAAGGGGGACGTGCTACCCACTCTTAACTCACTATCGCAAGAACAGCAGAGGGAAATTTGCCTCCATGATCCAGTCATCTCCCACCAGGTCTCTCCCACTATTTGGGAATTAAAATTCAACATGAGATTTAGTTGGGGACACAGAGCCAAACCATATCAACCATCAAAAGTTAAAACATTATATTTCATACACACACATATATAAATGAAATATGCTAGTGGATAGATATTATTTCCAGAATAAAATAATATTAAGAAGAAAAGCAGGTTAGGTCTCTGTGCAAGCATTAAATATGATGGCTCTGATGATAGACTCGGGACATTCACAAGCAGTGTGATGTACGCAAGTGACTGAATCTCTCAGAATCTGTTTACTCAGCTGCAAAATCTATATACTAGTAGTACTTACCTTGAGTTTATAATAAGATGTTATCTGGTAAATCTTCATCAGAGAAAGCACTTAGAATCACATAACGCATTTAATGATGACCCTTCACCCCAAATATGCTGAGTAATAGGGAAAAAAAAGGAATGAAAGAGAGTGGATTAATTGGCAGAAAACCTATATCACCCCAGAGCTCATGGCTACTCCCTGGAATCCCATCTGAACCCATATGGGAGGTGTGGTGAGGTGCCTCCTTTTAAACATAGTTTCTTTCTTTCTTTCTTTTTTTTTTTTTTTTGAGACTGAGTCTTGCTCTGTTGATTGGGCTGGAGTGCAGTGGCCGGATCTCAGCTCACTGCAAGCTCCGCCTCCTGGGTTTACGCCATTCTCCTGCCTCAGCCTCCGGAGTAGCTGGGACTACAGGCGCCCGCCACCTCGCCCGGCTAGTTTTTTTTTGTATTTTTAGTAGAGACGGGGTTTCAGCGTGTTAGCCAGGATGGTCTCGATCTCCTGACCTCGTGATGCTCCCGTCTCAGCCTCCCAAAGTGCTGGGATTACAGGCTTGAGCCACCGCGCCTGGCTTAAGCATAGTTTCTTTTTAGTAACCAAAAGATAAACTCTTAATAGACATATTATTATACCTTTTTATGTCTTAATTATTGTGATAATTACAGACATATATTGGACCTACCCTGCCTAATGTTAGAATCTGTGTGGCTTTCAACACTGTCTCTTATTTATTGAAAAAAATACAAGTAATATGTATTTTGAAATGTTTGTACCAAAATTAGCTCCTTCAGTGAAATTTGTGCTGTCACTAAAATAATAGAGCAGAGTGCATTATTTTGCACTGAATTATGTAATGAAGACTTCTCTCTTTACTTTGTGACCATTACGTCTAGGGGCCATCTACCACCTTGATGTCTCCGTATTAGACAGCTGAGTGGTTTCCCTGAAATGTCTTGAAAATCTCTGTGGACAGTTTTCAACAGACCACATTTAATGGTAAATGAATCTCTGGGGAGAAGAGGGGAAGATAAGAAAGTTGTCTGATAAAAAATAAAGTGATGCTTTCTATCTTCAACTCTATTCTTCACTGTTTTTCCATGTAGAAGTAGTAGACAGAATTATTAAATGACCTAAGAGACATTATTTATTTGTGATGGCAGGTGAGAGCAGATGTGATGAGAATGAAAAGCAGGAGTGATAACTGGAAGAGTGGGAATTCAGGTAGTTAGTTTAGAGTGTGAGTTGAACCTAAGAAGGGCTAAGAATAAAATATCTCTTGTGGTGATTTCATGTACTGAACATAATATATAAATAGGGGCCAAATTATTAAACATAAACATATATGGTGAGTATATTATGAGTGATTCTTTTTGATCCTTCAACATTTTCATATTTTTTAAATTTTCTAAAATACTATTACTTGTGAAATAAAAAAAAAATTACACGCAACCCTTCACTTAAAATACTTTAGAAACAATTTCACACCCAATTTAACTTTAAACTAGCCTTAATTTTACAGAGAAAAAATAATTTTAAAAATGTAGAGTTTAAAAAGAAGCCCTCTCTTATTTCATTAACTATGAAGACTTATTAGAATACATTGTTATATAATTTCTAGTCTAGAAAGGACATTGAGAGGTCATCTACTTCATGTCCTTATCATCACACAAGATGCCTCTTAAATTATCCAAGAAAGATTAGAATCCATCCCGTTTTAGACCTTTTGAGAACTTGCCATGTCTTTGCTGGTACTTTTTAGCACTTAATAATGTTTTGCTGTCAGAATATTTTAAATTCTGTATTTAATAGTAACCTGGAAAAAGGAGTTTTGAAAGACTGACTGATTTGGAAAGCAGAGAATACTCTTAGCACTGAAGCACAATCTCTGAATTGCTTTTATCCTTCAAAGTCAGGTGAAATTACTACAAAGACTCAATGATTGATTTCTATCTCCTTAGGTACAGTTTTTCTTCCATTAAGAAAGTGTTCTCTCATTCAGCAGTGCTTGCTTCCCATGGGATTAGCATCCTCACTGGGAAGAGCATGAGAAACCCATGAGGCAGGACCATTGACCATGCAGCAAGCATTTGCCAGGCTCAGTACTAGGCTCTTTTGGCATGCATTTATGTTGTTCTGAAAACATACTCTAACATATATGTTTTTAATCCCATTCTACAACTACTCGGCCAAGTATCTATTTGATCTTCAGCTTCCCTTGTAGGCAATACTTCCATAGTGGCCTCTGGTCAAAAGAGAATCAAAAGGAGTTAATTCTTCACAGCACTCGTAGTGTTCCTCACATAATATGACTTTCCCAGGGGTCACGTGTGCTCACAGTGGACTCAGTTTAAAACTGGCAGAAATTATGCATCTGTCAACGCCCGGCTAAATAGCACTTCTTCTCTGTGGCACGTTTACTAAATGTTCTCACCACCCTGAAAATGTCTTTTGGCCATCCTCAAATATGTAATTCTAATGTATGGACTGTAACAATGAGCCTCAATTCTTTTCTGAGAGCTGGGGCTACCAAATATATACTTGTGACTTTAGAACCATACACATATTTCATATTTGATGGATGGATTATGAGTGATTTTTTTCATCCTTCAACATTTTTGTATTTTTCAAATTTTCTAAAATACTATTTATTACTTGTGAAATAATAAAAAAAATTATATGCGAGTTGAATAAGTGACATGAGAAAGAGAAAAGTAGCCCATGATAGCCCAGGGCAGGCCTGGCACTCACAGATTGGCTTTGCTGTGTTCCTGTTGGATATGAAGCCACAGAACACCAACATCAGACAAGGGCACTCAGTGACTCTGATGAATCAAGACAAAATCATAACATTGCTTAAACCACAAAAATGGCCAAATATCCCCCATCCTGGCTCAGATGAGTGATTAGTGTTTCTCTTACAGTCACAGCTTCAGCTTCTCTGTGTTCTTCTCACTTTCAAGGTAAAACATTTTTAAGCTACTCAGCATAGAATAACCCATATTGTGACAGCATCCATCCAGAGTCAAATCCTATTTCACTGAGTCCTCATCAAGATCACCTAACACAAACCTGATTACTATTTTGAGTCCTGTTAACACTTTCTTTTGTGATACCTCACCAGTCCCCATTGTTCAATTATTTGTGTGCTCCTAGTGGCATTGGTTGAAGGGCATTAAGAGAATGATTGAATGAATGAATGACATTTATCCATATAGACATGGTTATTTATATTAAACTCTAAGATCTGTGTAATCAGGGATGCTACCTTTCTCCTCTATCTCTAATATCTCGCTTAAAATTGTCATAGAATAAATGTGGAATAAACAAAATAGTCTTGAGACTTTTGCAGCCTTTGTTAGTCCACTATCTTCTAGGATCACTCTGTGGAAGGTGCATTCTATGCCATTGCCACTGTATTTCAACATTTACTACACTTTTATGATCCTGATATTGATAAAAACTAAGCAACCCATATACATTACTTTGAAAAAAATCAATGTGGTGCCCTTATTCTAATAAAAATAATTTATAATAAATCAAAGTATATCCAGTAAATCCAGTAAGAAAATGCTTAGAATAGCTACAGTAAGGATCCAGGTGTTTACAATAACTTAGAAAAAAATGAGTTTAGATTTAATAAATGTAACGTAATATTTAACACTGAATATTACCACTTTGACGAAAAATAAACACCAAATAAATGCATTTATTTTCATACAAAGAATCACATAAAAGTTACAGTATCTACTATATAGTTTCGTTGTATTGAAAATTCAAATAGGAGTGATGCTACATTCAGTGGCATAATTTTCCAAATTGATTAATAAAATCTTGATTATGCCTTTAAAAATAATGAATAACTTTACCTTAACATTCATGATTGTTGTAGTCCTAGAAATTTTAATATAAATTAAATTCATAAAAATATTTGTGTTTACTTGTACAGCAGAGTTACGTTATTGACTCCAAAATGTATTAATATATATGTATATGTATATACATTTTTATAGGGACCATCTGGTGGGAATTCACATTTATGTAAAATGTAGCATTTCATTTTTGTGTAGAAGAGTCCTACACATTGCACTGTATCTAGAATGTCTGACACTTGCCCATTTGATGCCATATATTGACCTCAAACATGGTGTCAGTCAATATTGGCCCCATAAATTTCTAGACCACCACCTCTACAAAGTCCTACAATTTCCAAAATACTTTGGCCTATGAACTCTCCTTATTCCTTCTGACCACTACAGAGACCATAGATTTGGGGTGATGAAAAGGACACTGAATCACCATAGTCTTCCTAAAACCCCATAATCTCAGCCTAATTATGATTAAAACATCAGTCAAATCCAAACTGAGGGGCAAACTACAAAATAGTGAGCAGTACTCCTTTCAGCTGTCATGAAAACCACGGAAACATGGAGAAACATAAACACTATGGCAGAGACTAAAGGGCATATGACAAATAAATGGAATGTGGTTCTCTGGATGAAACTCCCGAAGAGATAAAGGACATTGTTGGTAAAACTGGTGAAATCTCAATTAAGTCTGGGGTTTGGTTAATAGTAATAGGTCAGTGTTGTTTTTCTCATTTTGTCCAACATACATGGGCCACAGAAGATAACATTGTTGGAAACTGAAACTGGACACTAGGTACATGGAAACCACTGTTCTATCATTGCAACTGTTTGGGTCAACCTGAACATTTTCCAAAATAAAAGTTGATTAAAAATATAAGCACATGCCTGTAA
>NW_022299264.1:0-8731 GCF_002776525.5 Piliocolobus tephrosceles
GGCGGAGGTTGCAGTGAACTGAGATGGTGCCACTGCACTCCAGCCTGGGCGACAGAGCAAGACTCTGTCTCAAAAAAAAAAAAGAAAGAGAAGAAAGAGAGAGAGAAAGCGAAAGAGAGAAAGAGAGAAAGAAAAAGAAAGAAAGAAAGAAAGAAAGAAAGAAAGAAAGAAAGAAAGAAAGAAAGAAAGAAAGAAAAGAAGAAAAAGAAATAAAGTGGGTACAGGTGCAGCTGGGACCAGCTAAGACCAGATTATACTGGTGTAAGACGGGCCGTTAATCCAATATGACTAGTGTCCTCATAAGAACAAGGCAATCTGAATGCAGACACACACACACACACACGCACACACAGAGAGAGAGAGAGAGAGAGAGAGAGTCATGTGCTAAAGAGAGAATGCCACCCAAAGATGAAAGCAGAGAATGGAGTGATGCTGCCACAAGCCAAGGAATGCCTGGGACTACCAGAAGCAGAAAGAGGTAAAGAAGGATCCTCCCTTAGAGGCTTCAGAAGGAGCATGGCCCTGCTGACACCTTGATTTCGGACTTCAAGCTGCCAGAACTGTGAGACAATCAATTTTTGTTGTTTGAAGCCACCCAGTTTGTGGTACTTTGTTACAGCAGCCCTGGGAAACGAATATGTCCTTCTAGCCTGAGACTGCCCTCCTGATGAAGGCACGTGCAGGTGCTCTGGTCAGTGGTCACAGCTGAGGCGAGGCGCTGTGGCTCACGCCTGTAATCCCAGCACTTTGGGAGGCTGAGGATTGCTTGAGCCCAGGAGTTTGAGACCAGCCTGGGCAACATGAAGAGACCACCCCCTCCCCCATCTCTACCAAAAATACAAAAACTTAGCTGGGTGCAGTGGCGGACACCTGTAATCCCAGCTACTCAGGAAGCTGAAGTGGGAGGATTGCTTGAACCTGGGAGGTGAAGGTTGCAGTGAGCTGTGACTGCACCACTGTATTCCAGCCTGAGTGACAGAGTGAGATTCTGTCTCAAAAAAAAAAAAAAAAAAAAACCACAAAAGTCACAGCTGAGTCAGACCTTCAGCCAGGAAGGAAGACACCATCTTGGAAGCAGATCCTGCAGGCCCAGCTGTTCGACTTTTCTCAGCTGAAGTCCCATACATCATGGAACAAAACCAAACTCTCCTCTCCATGCCCTTGCCAAATTCCTGACCATCAGAATTCATAAGCTGGTATTTTGGTTATTGTATGCCACTAAGTTTTAGAGTATTTGTTATGCAGTGATGAAGAAGGGCAAGAGGTACTGTTACCAAAGGGAGGGGGAATGGAAGCTGCATAGGCAAAAACAATAGCAGTGAGCGTATTTTACCTCTGTTTCCACAGAAGGTGCTCTGCAAGATGTGGCCTGTAGCCACACGCTACTGCCACAACGTTCTTAGCTCCTTTCTCCTTCCTGGCTGGAATGGCAGGGCCAACTACGTGGGTGCATAAGCCACACAGGGCACCACACTCAAAGGTCCCTGTGTTTGGCTGAAAGTTCTCCTGTTGCTGTACTGAAATGCTTTTGTTTTTTGTTTTTTGTTTTTGTTTTTTGAGACCGTCTCGCTCTCTCACCCAGGCTGGAGTGCAAATGGCGTGATCTTGGCTCACTGCAACTTCTGCCTCCTGGGTTCAAGTGATTCTCCTGCCTCAGCCCCCTGAGTAGCTGGGATTACGGGCGTGCGCCACCATGTCCAGCTATTTTTTGTATTTTTAGTAGAGAGGGAGGTTTCACCATGTTGGCCAGGCTGGTCTTGAACTCCTGACCTCGGGTGACCCACCCACATTGGCCTCCCAAAGTGCTGAGATTACAGGCATGAGCCACCTCGCCCGGCTTTAATAATCTTTTTTTTTTTTTTTTTAGACGGAGTCTTGCTCTGTTGCCCAGGCTGGAGTGCAGTGGCCGGATCTCAGCTCACTGCAAGCTCCGCCTCCCGGGTTTACGCCATTCTCCTGCCTCAGCCTCCCGAGTAGCTGGGACTACAGGCGCCCACCACCTCGCCTCGCCCGGCTAGTTATTTTTTAGTAGAGACGGGGTTTCACCATGTTAGCCAGGATGGTCTCGATCTCCTGACCTCGTGATCTGCCCGTCTCGGCCTCCCAAAGTGCTGGGATTACAGGCTTGAGCCACTGCGCCCGGCCAATAATCTTTTAAACAAGGGGCCCTGCATTTTCATTTTGCACCAGGCCCCACAATTTATGTAGCAAGTCCTGACTGGAGCCTGAGCAGCCATGTTTAACCACTGAACCATAAGATGACCTTAGGAATGGAGGATACGCACCACAGATTCCTAGAAGGATATAGAAAAATGTCTGAATCTGGAAGCATTGCATAAAGAAGAGCTACCATATCAGTCTTGGATTGCCTTCCTCAGACTTTTATGTGACTAGATTTCTATCTCATTTAAGCCACTGTTATTTAGGGTTTTCAGTCATGCACAGTTGAAACTAATCCCTACTGATATAATGTAGGAATATGAACTCCGAGTCCCTCAGTATCCATTCTAGAAACAGCGATCGACCGGGTGTCGGGGCTCGTGTCTATAATCCCAGCAGTTTGGGAGGCCAAAGTGGGAGGATCGCTTGAGCCCAGGAGTTCGAGACCAGCCTGGACAACAAAATGAGACCCCATTTCTACAAAAGATTTTTAAAAATGAGCACGATGTGGTGGCACGTGCCTGTGTCCCAGCTACACAGGAGACTAAGGTGGGAGAATCACCTGAGCCCAGGAAGTTGAGGCTGCAGCAAGCTGAGATCATGCCACTGCACTCCAGTCTGGGCGACAAAGCTCAGAAAAGAAAAGAAGGAAGAAAGAGAGCTGTTGAAGCAAAGACGATACTTCCCCACCTCCCTTGCAGCCTTGGGAGAGGTGGAGTCTCTCTCTCCTTAGCTGGCTTTGAGGAAGCAAGCAGCCACGTGGGGAAATGGCATGTAGCCTCAAGGAGTTAAGAACAGCCTCTAGCCAACAGCCTAGTGAGACCCTAAATTCCAGGGTGTGGCCATGAGACTAAATTCTGGCCAATCAGATGCAAGCAAAAACTTCAGGTGCAATTTCCAGAAAGTGTTTTTAAATGAACATCTTGTGCATCCTTTTTTATCCCTTCCTCCTTCATGCTGGCTGGAATGTGAGTGTAATAACCAGAGTTCTGCAACCATCTTGGGTCATGAGCTACAGCCCCTGCTGAGAATGTCAGAGCCACATGACTGAAGGAGATTGAGTCTCTGATGACTTTTTGATGCTACACTACCAGCTTTGGGTTGCCTACTCTGGACTTCTCTTTAGAAAGAGAGAAATAAAGACTCTTTCTAAAGCCACTGTTATTCGAAGTTTCCAGCCCCTTGTATCCCAAACGAATCCTAACTGATACAAATACAAATCTAGGGCTTTGGTCTCCTGAGGCTACAACTTAATTATAAATTAGTTCTCAGGTATCTTTAGGTTTTCTTATTTAGACAATAACAAAACCTAAATTTTTTTTTTGACAAAGTCTCACTCTGTTGCCCAGGCTGGAGTGCAGTGGTGCAATCATGGCTCACTACAGCCCCAGACTCCTGGGCTTCAGCGATCCTCTGCCTCAGTCTCTCAAGTAGCTGGGACTACAGGCACATGCCACCATGCCCAACTAATTTTTTCATTTTTTTTTTCTTTTGTAGAGAGAGGGTCTCACTGTGTTGCCAAGGCCCTAGATAATATCTTAAAATCTTGTGTAATACTTAAATTTTTTAAAGGAAGCTTAAGTAACATGGTAATGGGAACTTATTCGAGGGAAATAGATGATTCTTTTTTGTTGTTGTTTTGTTTTGTTTGAGATGGATTCTCGCTCTGTCGCCCAGGCTTCTGAAGTGCAGTGGCACGATCTTAGCTCACTGCAGCCTCCGCCTCCCAGGTTCAAGCAATTCTCCTGCCTCAGCTTCCCGAGTAGCTGGGACTACAGATGCCCACCACCATGCCCGGCTAATTTTTGTATTTTTAGTACAGATGGGGTTTCATTATGTCGTCCAGGCTGGTCTCAGACTCCTGATCTCAAGTGATCTGCTCACCTCGGCCTCCCAAAGAGCTAGGTTTACAGACGTGAGCCACCGCCCGGCCAGATGATTCTTTAGTGACTTCTTCTGTCTGCCTGGAGGCTGAGACATGTGCCCTCTAGGCTTACCATTAACTTCTGTGAACACACTCAGCTGTGACAGCTCTGAGGGAACTGAACTCACCCACCCCCGTATTAGTTATCTAATGCTGCATAACAAGTTGCCCAAAAATGTAGTGGCATAAACCAACAATAACAATGTATTCTATCTCTTAATTTCTGTGTATCAGGAATTCAGATAAGGTACAGCAGGGATGGACTGTCTCTGCTCACAATGTTTGGGGCTTCAGTTGGAGGAGTTGAAGCTGGGATGCTGGATGATACATTTCCATGGTGGCTCATTCACTTGGCTGGGCATGAGGGAGGAAAAATGCAGTGATGAGAAGAGACTGAAGAGGGCCAGGCATGGTGGCTCATGCCTGTAATCACAGCACTTTGGGAGATTGAGGCGGGTGGATCGCCTGAGGTCAGGAGTTCAAGACCAGCCTGGCCAACATGGTGAAATCACGTCTCTACTAAAAATACAAAAACTAACTAGGTGTGGTGGTGTGCACCTGTAGTCCCAGCTACTAGGGAGGCTGAGGCAGGAGGATAACTTGAACCCAGGAGATAGAGGTTGCAGTGAGCCAAGATGGTACCACTGCACTCCAGATTGGGTGACAGAATGAGACTCTGTCTCAAAAAAAAAAGAGGCCGGGCGCGGTGGCTCACGTCTGTAATCCCAGCACTTTGGGAGGCCAAGGCGGGTGGATCATGAGGTCAGGAAATCGAGACCATCCTGGCTAACACGGTGAAACCCCGTCTCGACTAAAAATACAGAAAATTAGCCAGGCGTGAAGGAGGGAGTCTGTAGTCCCAGCCACTCGGGAGGTTGAGGCAGAAGAATGGCGTCAACCTGGGAAGCAGAGTTTGCAGTGAGCTGAGATCCTACCATTGCACTCCAGCCTGGGCGACAGAGTGAGCCGCTGTCTCAAAAAGAAGCCGGGTGTGAGCCATTGCATCCGGCCTCAAAAAATTTTTTTAAATTAGCCCAACATGGTGGCACATACCTGTGGTCCCAGCTACTCAGGAGGCTGAGACAGGAGGATCACTTTTTTGACTCAGTTTACACATTCAAATGTGTCATCCAGAAACATACACTCACAGACCTCCCCCCTAGAATATTGTTTCACCAAATATCTGGGCACCCCATGGTCCAGTCAAGTTGACACATACAATTCACCATCCCACTGACCCCCTTGTACTCAACTTGATTTATTCTCGGATATTCTTAGCTTGAAGTACCAGTGTATCTCTTGCTAGTCCTAAATTTGATGTTTTAAGGAGTCCTGGCCTCACCCATACATAACTTACATGTTTCTATAATTTTATTGATGTTGATAATATCTCCCCTTAAATCTGATGGGAGAAAATAAGTAGAAGAAAAAACAAAGGAATGTTACAGTGTCCTGGTTCTCAATACTTTTTCTTAATAGATTTTGGGAGAAAATTATTGAAAAAATACCTTAATGGGAAAATAAGAGTCTAGGGCAGGCTGGGCACTGTGGGAGGCTGAAGTGGGACGATCACTTGATCTCAGGAGTTTGAGACCAGCCTGGGCAACATAGTGAGACTCTGTCCAACAAACAAAAAAAAATTTTTTTTTCTTTTTGAGATAAAATTTCGCTCTTGTCACCCAGGCTGGAGTGCAATGGTGTGATCTTGGCTTACTGCAACCTCCACCTTCTGGGTTCAAGCGATTCTCTTGTCTCAACCTCCTGAGTAACTGGGACTACAGGAGCCCGCCACCCACACCCAGCTAATTTTTGTATTTTTTAGTAGAGACGGGGTTTTACCACGTTGGCCAGGCTGGTCCTGAACTCCTGACCTCAGGTGGTCCACCCACCTTGGCCTCCCAAGGTGCTGGGATTACAGGCGTGAGCCATTGCGTCCGGCCTCAAAAATTTTTTTTAAAAATTAGCCCGGCCGGGCGCGGTGGCTCAAGCCTGTAATCCCAGCACTTTGGGAGGCCGAGACGGGCGGATCACGAGGTCAGGAAATCGAGACCATCCTGGCTAACATGGTGAAACCCCGTCTCTAATAAAAATACAAAAAACTAGCAGGGCGACGTGGCAGGCGCCTGTAGTCCCAGCTACTCGGGAGGCTGAGGCAGGAGAATGGCGTGAACCCGGGAGGCGGAGCTTGCAGTGATCTGAGATCCGGCCACTGCACTCCAGCCTGGGCCGCAGAGCGAAACTCGTCTCAAAAAAAAAAAAATTAGCCCAACCTGGTGGCACATACCTGTGGTCCCAGCTACTTAGGAGGCTGAGACAAGAGGGTCACTTAAGCCTGGAACTTTGAGGTTACAGCGAGCTGTCATGACACCACTGCTCTCCAGCCTGGATGAGAGAGGGAGATCCTGTCTCAAAAAAAAAAAAAAAAAGAAAGAAAGAAAGAAAAAATCTAAGGCAATAGTTCTTAAACTGTAAAGTGCATCAGAATCACCATGGGCTTGTTAAAACATAGATGTCTAGGCCACATTTCTAGAGGCTCTGGTTCAGTAGGTCTGGGTTAGGGCCTGAGCATTCACCTGACATGGCACTCAAGGACTCAGGCTTCTTCTCTGTGGGTATTTGACCATTCTGTGCCACCTCAGAATTCAAGATGGCTGCCTGAGGCTGGGTGCTGTGTCTCACGCCTATAATCCCAGCACTTTGGGAGGCCGAGATGGGCGGCTCACCTGAGGTCAGGAGTTCAAGACCAGCCTGGCCAACATGGTGAAATCCCATCTCTACTGAAAAGAAAAAGAAAAAGAAAAAGTTAGCTGGGGAAGGTAGCATACCTGTAGTCCCAGCTACCCGTGAGGCTGAGACACGAGAATCACTTGAACCTGGGAGGTGGAGGTTGTGGTGAGCCGAGACCACACCATTGCACTCCAGCCTGGGTGACAGAGCAAGAATCTGTCTCAAAAAAATAAAAATTAAAATAAAATAAAAAAAGGATACTTCCTACTCCCCAGAAGTCAGATGCAAGGCTTCCACTTACATTCTATTGGCCAGAATTTCATCATATGGCCACACCTAGCTTGCAAAGGAGGGTGGGAAATATAGGATTTTTTTTCTCTCTCTCTAGGAGGCCATGTGCCAGGCTAAAATTCTATTATAAATGTGGGGAATGGGGAGGTAGTTATTTAGGGACAGCTAACGACCTCTGCCATGGGGGTCTTCCAGCTTGTTTGGAACAAGGAACAATTCATTCTCTATGTCAGTGTGTAACCTGGGCCTACCTTCCTTCTGAGTCAGAGACACAGTCCACACAGCTTAATAAATAGGATTCAGAGCCTTGAAAAGCCTGGTGACTAAGTAATTACTGGCCTGGCCTAAATCACATGTATCCCTTACTAATGGTAGGCTGGAAGGATGAAGCTGAAACTCAAAAGCCAGGCCTGGGCACTTTTGTGTTCCCTCTCGCTGGTTTGGTTCATTGATTAGCCCATTAACTGGCAGAGATCTAGGTTTCCTCTGGCTCTTGTCCCTCCTGAAATCCGGTAAGGACCGGATGTCAGCCACTTTCTCAGGGACGTCCTCTTGAGGAAATACCTGGAACTCTAGCAAATGCATATAATTATACTTGCTCAATTTTAGAGAGGAGGTAGAATAAATAAGCTTTTAACAATCCCCATAACTGTGCCAGACTACTGAGGTTTTCTCGCCCACCAGCCCTGGGCTTCAAGGTGGAGGATGGGCCTTCACAGACTCTGCTGCTGAAAGGAAAAGGAGAACGTTGGACAGGCTTTTGTGGGAAGCAAAATGCTGCCAGGGTTTAAGCCCAAATAGACATTTTCCTCAAATGTTTGACTCAGTGGTTTAATTTTTTTTTTTTTTTTTTTTTTTTTTTTTTTGTAGAGACGGAGTCTCGCTCTGTCACCCAGGCCGGAGTGCTAGAGTGCAGTGGCGAGATCTCGACTCACTACAACCTCCGCCTCCTGAGTTTAAGCAATTCTCTTGCCTCAGCCTCCCCAGTAGCTGGGACTACAGGTGCACACCACCATGCCCGGCTGATTTCTTTTGTATTTTAGTAGAGATAGGGTTTCACCATGTTGCCCAGGCTGGTCTCGAACTCCTGAGCTCAGGCAATCTGCCCACCTTGGCCTCCCAAAATGCTAGGATTACAGGCGTGATCCACCAAGCCTGGCCAGTTTAATTTTTAAATACAGCTGTAGCTGGTAGAACTGGGATGCAAAGAGAAATTGCCATTCCCTGATTAACCCTTCAAGCCACTGGGTGCCACTACTGATTTGTTTGATTGACTAAAATGCAAAAATGCTTTACTATGGGGCGTTGGGTGGGTGAAGGTGGATAGCCTCAACATAAAGTACTTTGGGCCAGGCACGGTGGCTCACACCTGTAATCCCAGCACTTTGGGAGGCCGAGGCAGGTGGATCATCTGAGGTCAGGAGTTCAAGACCAGCCTGACCAACATGGTGAAACTCCATCTCTAATAAAACACAAAAATTAGCCAGGCATGGTGGTGGGCGCCTGTAATCCCAGCTACTCGGGAGGCTGAGGCAGGAGAATTGCTTGAACCTGAGAGGCGGAGGTTGTAGTGAGCCAAGATCACGCCACTGCACTCCAGCCTGGGCGACAGAGTGAGACTCTGTCTCA
>NW_022299265.1:0-1636 GCF_002776525.5 Piliocolobus tephrosceles
GAATCCTTGCCAGCAGCGGAGCACGGGACGTCTCAGCCAATGCGCATGCGCGAGTGGCGAGCGGGTGCTCGCGTGACAGTGGTTCCCACGGTTGTCAGAGAAACCACGCCCTGAGGCCTGGCAAGCAGGAGCCCTCCGTGGCAGTGCTTGGGTGGCGGGGCTCCGAAGCTCCAGCCTGACCTCTCCACGGGGTCGACAGGACTGTCTCCGGATGCCAGGAGTCCTGGCAAAGGGCTGACCAGGATATTGAAAGCACAGGCGGAATCCGGGGGAAGCAGCCCGGCATCCTAGCCTCAGGCCTGCCCGGACGCTGAGAATGAGACTCTCCTCTGCTCCTGAGTGGACTGACCCCCTGAAACTTTTGAACGGCCACTAGATCCCAGGTGTTTTTTGATTTTCCCTGGTATTCATGCAAAGGTTACCTGAGCAACCCTTACCTGTACCACACGGTACAGGCCTGGACTCCATAGAGTCTTTCGCCATCGCCCCATATGCCCTCGGCGACACAGGTTCACACCATCTGCTCTAGGGTGCGCCACTGCCATGTGTGGTCACATTGGCGCCAGCTCGGAATCGCCCCTGGACCTCTTGACACGTGTGCTGGAAAGCGGGATCAGCTTGCAGGAGCCCCAGGCCCTTTCTAATCAGGGCAGCCCACTGCTCTTTCAAAGAAGGGAGGCAGAGGGCTCACGGGTCAGTGAACTTTCAGCTGACACCACTCCTTGGGGCCCATGCGATCATTCTGGGCTGCAGCGAGGCCCGGCCTGCCTCAGTAGATGTGCTCAGCCCATCCATTCTCACCCGGAAGGGTCCAGAATGGGATCTGACGGGGTTCGTGAGATGACCCCAGTAGGCGCCCTGAAGCTCCCCCTCCCCCTGTGGAGATCCGCTCAAGGAGGTCCTGAAGACGGGACTCCTGGGGGTTTGATCCTGGGACGCTGCCCGCGGCCGCCTCTCCCACTCGGCCACCTCCTGGACCCCGGATGTAGCCGCTGCCAAGGCTGCAGCAGGAGATCCCCTGACGTCTAGCGGCCACAGTCGTCGTTTCAAGGGGACCCAGCCTGACTGCCAGCAGCGGAGCGCGGGGCGGCCCAGCCAATGCGCATGCGCGAGTGGCGAGCGGGTGCTAGCGTCACAGTGGTTCCCACGGTTGTCAGAGAAACCACGCCCTGAGGCCCGACAAACAGGAGCCCTCCGTGGCAGTGCTTGTGTGGCGGGGCTCCGAGGCTCCAGCCTGACCTCTCCACGGGCTCGACAGGATTGTCTCTGGATTCCAGGAGTCGTGGCAAACAGCTGACCAGGATGTTGGAGGCACAGGCGGAGTTCTGGAGAAGCAGCGCTGCATGCCAGCCTCAGGCCCGCCCGGACGCTGCTCGGGTGAGTCTCCCCAGAAGTCGTGCCCCCGTGATCTCGAGGACGGGTCGGCCTGCAGGCCCGTGGGTAGCTCTCTCAACCGAGGGTCGTTCTGGTCGAGGGCCGAACCCGTAGCCTCAGCGGCTGCCTGGGGATGTTTGTTTCTGCGCCCCTGCTGTATGACTGTCTGTGTGTGTATGTGTTTGTGTGTCTCCCATTTTGGCTTCTCTCTCTGTCTCTCACTCTCTGTGACTTTCTTCCCGTCTCTCTGTCCGTTGTTGTG
>NW_022299266.1:0-10579 GCF_002776525.5 Piliocolobus tephrosceles
CTGGCAAACCGGATTCAGCAGCACATCAAAAAGCTTATCCACCATGATCAAGTGGGCTTCATCTCTGGGATGCAAGGCTGGTTCAACATTCGCACATCAATAAACGTAATCCAGCATATAAACAGAACCAAAGACTAGAAGCACATGATTATCTCAATAGATGCAGAAAAGGCTTTTGACAAAATTCAACAGCCCTTCATGCTAAAAGCGCTCAATAAATTCGGTATTGATGGAACGTACCTCAAAATAATAAGAGCTATTTATGACAAACCCACAGCTAATATCATACTGAATGGGCAAAAAGTGGAAAAATTCCCTTTGAAAACTGGCACAAGACAGGGATGCCCTGTCTCACCACTCCTATTCAACATAGTGTTGGAAATTCTGGCTAGGGCAATCAGGCAAGAGAAAGAAATCAAGGGTATTCAGTTAGGAAAAGAGGAAGTCAAATTGTCCCTGTTTGCAGATGACATGATTGTGTATTTAGAAAACCCCATCGTCTCAGCCCAAAATCTTCTTAAGCTGATAAGCAACTTCAGCAAAGTCTCAGGATACAAAATTAATGTGCAAAAATCACAAGCATTCTTATACACCAGTAACAGACAAGCAGAGAGCCAAATCAGGAATGAACTTCCATTCACAATTGCTTCAAAGTGAATAAAATACCTAGGAATCCAAATTACAAGGGATGTAAAGGACCTCTTCAAGGAGAACTACAAACCACTGCTGAGTGAAATCAAAGAGGACACAAACAAATGGAAGAGCATACCATGCTCATGGATAGGAAGAATCAATATCATGAAAATGGCCATACTTCCCAAGGTTATTTATAGATTCAATGCCATCCCCATCAAGCTACCAATGACTTTCTTCACAGATTTGGAAAAAACTGCTTTAAAGTTCATATGGAACCAAAAAAGACTCCGCATTGCCAAGACAATCCTAAGTCAAAAGAACAAAGCTGGAGGCATCACGATACCTGACTTCAAACTATACTACAAGGCTACAGTAACAAAAACAGCATGGTACTGGTACCAAAACAGAGATATAGACCAATGGAACAGAACGGAGCCCTCAGAAATAATGCCACACATTTACAGCCATCTGATCTTTGACAAACCTGAGAGAAACAAGAAATGGGGAAAGGATTCCCTATTTAATAAATGGTGCTGGGAAAATTGGCTAGCCATAAGTAGAAAGCTGAACCTGGATCCTTTCCTTACTCCTTATATGAAGATTAATTCAAGGTGGATTAGAGACTTAAATGTTAGACCTATTACCATAAAAACCCTAGAAGAAAATCTAGATAGTACCATTCAGGACATAGGCATGGGCAAGGACTTCTTGTCTAAAACACCAAAAGCAATGGCAGCAAAAGCCAAAATTGACAAATGGGATCTCATTAAACTAAAGAGCTTCTGCACAGCAAAAGAAACTACCATCAGAGTGAACAGGCAACCTACAGAATGGCAGAAAAGTTTTGCAATCTACTCATCTTACAAAGGGCTAACTTCCAGAATCTACTAAGAACTCAAACAAATATACAAGAAAAAAACAAACAGCCCCATCAAAAAGTGGGGAAAGGATATGAACAGACATTCCCCAAAAGAAGACGTTCATACAGCCATCAGACTCATGAAAAAAATGCTCATCATCACTCGCCATCAGAGAAATGCAAATCAAAACCACAATGAGATACCATCTCACACCAGTTAGAATGGCAATCATTAAAAAATCAGGAAACAACAGGTGTTGGAGAGGATGTGGAGAAATGGGAACACTTTTACACTGTTGTTGGGATTGTAAACTAGTTCAACCATTATGGAAAACAGTATGGCAATTCCTCCAGGATCTAGAACTAGATGTACCATATAACCCAGCCATCCCACTACTGGGTATATACCCAAAGGATTATAAATTATTCTACTACAAAGACACGTGCACACGTATGTTTATTTTGGCACTATTCACAATAGCAAAGACTTGGAATCAACCCAAATGTCCATCAGTGACAGACTGGATTAAGAAAATGTGGCATATATACACCATGGAATACTATGCAGCCACAAAAAAGGATGAGTTTGCGTCCTTTGTAGGGACATGGATGCAGCTGGAAACCGTCATTCTTAGCAAACTATCACAAGAAGAGAAAACCAAACACCACATGTTCTCACTCATAGGTGGGAACTGAACAATGAGTTCACTTGGACTTGGGAAGGGGAACATCACACAATGGGGCCTATCATGTGGAGGGGTCAGTGGGGAAGGATTGCATTGGGGAGTTATACCTGATATAAATGATGAATTGATGGGTGCTGACGAGTTGATGGGTGCAGCACACCAACATGGCACAAGTATACACATGTAACAAACCTGCACATTATGCACATGTACCCTAGAACTTAAAGTATAATGGAAAAAAATAAAAGAGCAGATATCTTCAGATAAAAACTGTATAGAAGCTTTCTGAGAAACTACTTTGTGATGTATGCATTCCACCCAGGGAGTTATACCTCCTTTCTCACAAGGCAGTGTTGTAACACTGTTACTGTGAGACCGAAAAAGTGATATTTCGGGGCACATTGAGGACTATGGCGAATAGTGAACTATACTTAAATAAAATCGAGGAAGAAGCATTCCAAGAATCTGGTCTCTGATATGTGCATTCACTTCACAGAATTAATGTTGTCCAGTTTTGAATCTCTCTCTTTGACGAATCTGTTAAGGGATATTTAGAGATGCCTGGAGGCTTCTGGTGAGCAAGGAAAAGTCTTCCGACGAATCCTGCAGAGAAACTTTCTGATCCACTGCTCTGTGATGTGTTTATTCGTCTCATCGAGTTAAACCATTCTTTTGATTGAGCAGCTTGAAATCACTGTTTTTGTGGAATCTGAGGAAGGATATTTGGGAACAATCCTTAGATCATGGAGAAAGAAATATCCTCAGGAAGCATCCAGTAGGAAGCTTTCTGTGAAACTGTTCTGCGTCATACTAATTCCTATCACCCAGTTAAGCCTCTCTTTTCATTGAGCAGTTTTCTAACCCTGCATATGTTTAGCATGTGATGGGATATTTTGGAGCACTTTGAGGCTTATGATGAAAAAGGAAATATGTTCAGACCGAAACTGGAAAGAAGCATTCCAAGGAACTGCTTTGTGATGGGTGCATTCCCGTCCCAGTGTTATAGCTCTCTTCTCATACGGCGTCGGGGAAACCCTTTTGGAGAAACAGGTACCAAGTGATAATAGGGAGCATGTTGATGCCAATGGTGAAAGGGGAAATAGCCTCAGACAAAAACTGGAAGGATGCTTTCTAGGAAACCACTCTGTGATATGTGTAATCATCTGACATAGATAAAGCTTTCTTTACATTACACAGCTTGGAAGCTCTCATGGAGGGATCCAGGAAGAGACTATCGGGAGCACATTCACGACAATGGTGAAAAGGGAAATATCTTCCGATAAAAACTGGAAAGAAGCTTTCTGTGAATCTGCTTTTTGCCATGTTTATTCATCTCATATAGATGAAGCTTTATTTACATTACACACCTTGGAAACTCCCTCGTGGATGGATCAGCAAAAGCATGTTTGGGATCACATTCGGGTCTGTGGTTAAAGAGGAAATATAGTCACATAAAAACTCGAGAGAAGCTTCCTGGAAAACCGCTTGGTGGATGGATCCACAAAGGGATATTTGGTATCACATTTGGGCCTAAGATGAAATAGGAAATATAATCAGATGAAAACTGCACAGAATCTTTCTGAGAAACTGCTTGGTGATGCATGCATTCCATTCAGAGAGTAATAACTTTCTTCTCATAAGGCACAGTTTGAACGTGGTTCTTGTAAAACCAAAAGAGTGATATTCGGAGCACACTGAATACTATGGCAAAAATTAAAATTTCATCCAATAAAAAACAGAAGCACTCACAGAAACTCCTCTCTGACATGTCCATTCTTTTCACAGGATTAAAGCTTACTTCACATTTCCCAGTTTGAAAGGTGGTCTTTGAGGGTTCTGCGAAGGGATAGTAATTGGCAACCAGAGGAGTGTGTGAGGCAAGGAAATGTCTTCCATCGAAAATCGGAGAGAAGCTTTCTGTGCATCACTATTGTGATGTTTGTATTGATTTCATAGAGTTAAATCATTCTTTGGATTAGCAGTTTGAAATGACTGTTTCTGTGGAATCTGAGAAAGGACATTTGGAAACGCTCTTTAGAATATGCTGAAAAAGAAATAACCTCAGAGAGAAACCAGAAGGAAGCTTTCTGTGAAACTGCTCTGTGTCACGTGAATTCTGCTCTCACAATTAAGCTTCTCTTTTCATTGAGCTGTATCATAACACTGTTTTTGTTTAGTCTGCAAAGGGATATTCTGGAGGGCTTTGAGGCTTACGGTGAGAAAGAAAACCTCTTCAGATAGAGACTGGAGAGAAGCTTTCTGTGGAGCTGCTTTGTGACGTGTGCATTCCACTCACAGAAATATACCTTTCTTCTCCTAGAGATTTCCGGAATCCCTTTAGGAGAAAAAGCTACCAGGAGATATTCAGGAGTATAGTGACGACTATGGTGAAAATAGAAATATCCTCAGACAAAAACTAGAAATAAGATTTCTGTGAAACTGCCTTGTGTTAGATATATTCATTCATCTCCCACAGTTAATATTGAAATTATATTACGCAGTTCGGAAACTCCGTCATGCACTGATCCGCGAAGAAACGTTTGGGAGCACACTGAGGCCTACAGTGAAAGAGGAGATATCTTCAGATAAATACTGGATAGAAGCTTTCTGAGAAACTACTTACTGATTTATGCATTCCACTCAGGGAATTATACCTCTTTTCTCACAAGGCAGTGTTTGAACACTGTTTCTGTGAAACCGAAAAAGTGATAATTCGGAATGCATTGAGGACTATGGCGAATAGTGAAATATACTGAAATAAAATCGAGGGAGAAGCGTTCCATGAATCTGCTCTCTGATATGTGCATTAACTTCACAGGGTTAATGCTTGCTGTATGTTGCCCAGTTTCGAAAATATGCCTTTGAAGTATCTGTGAAGGGATATTTAGTGATGCCCAGAGGCTTGTGGTTAGCGAGAAAACATCTTCCGATGAAACCTGCAGAGAAACGTTCTGAGTAACTGCTTTGTGATGTGTGTATTCATCTCATAGAGTTAAATAATTCTGTGGATTGAGCAGCTTGAAATCACTGTTTTTGTGGAATCTGAGGAGGGACATTTGGGAACCATCCTTAGAATATGGAGAAAGAAATATCCTCAGGTAAAATGCAGAAAAGCTTTCTGTGAAACTGCTCTGTGTCGTCTTAATTCCTCTCTCTCAGATTAGCCTCTCTTTTCATTGAGCAGTTTTCTAGCCCTGTGTATGTTGAGCGTGTGATGGGGTATTCGGGAGCACTTTGAGGCTAATGGTACAAAAGGAAATATATTCAGACCGAAACTGGAGAGAAGCTTTCCAATGAACTTCATGGTGACGTGTGCATTCCAGGTACAGTGTTTTACCTCTCTTCTCATACAGCGTTGGGAAAACCTTTTTGGAGAAACAGCTACCAAGTGATATTCGGAAGCATGTTGATGCTGACGGTGAAAAGGGAAATAGCCTCAGACAAAAACTGGAAAGAAGCTTTCTAGGAAACTACACTGTGATATCTATAATCATCTCGTGTAGATAAAGCCTTCTGTACATTATGCGGCTTGGAAGCTGTCATGGACGGATCCACGTAAGGACCTGTGGGAACATATTCTACACTATGGTGAAAAAGGAAATATCTTCAGATAAAAACTGGAAAGAAGCTTTCTGTGAATTTGCTTTTTGCTATGTTTACTCATCTCACATAAATGAAGCTTTCTTTATATTACGCAGCTTGGAAACTCCCTCGTGGATGGATCCGCAAAGGAATATTTGGGATCACCATTGGGCCTATGGTGAAAGAGGAAATACAGTCAGATAAAAACTGGAAGGAAGCTTTCTGAGACACTGCTTGGTGATGTGTGCATTCCACTCAGGGAGTTATAACTTTCTTCTCATAAGGCACAGTTGGAACACTGCTCCTTTAAAACCAAAAAGTGATAATCGGAGCACATTGAGGACTATGGCAAAAAGCGACATGTCGTCCAATAAAAAACAGAAAGAAGCACTCGAAGAAACTGCTGTCTGACCTGTCCATTCTTTTCACAGGGTTAAAGCTTACTCTATATTTCCCAGTTTGAAAGTTGGTCTTTGAGGTTTCTGCTACGGGATAGTAAGTGGTGACCAGAGGCCTGTGTCTAGCAAGAAAATGTCCTCCATTGAAACTTGGAGCGAAGCTTTATGGGCAACCCTTTTGTGATGATTGTATTCATCTCATAGTGTTAAATGATTCTTTGCAATGAGCAGTTTGAAATCACTGTTTCTGTATAATCTGAAAAAGGACATTTGGAGACTCTCTTTATAATATCCTGAAAAAGAAATAACCTCAGAGAGAAACCAGAAGGAAGCTTTCTGTGAAACTGCTCTGTGTCACGTGAATTCCACTCGCACAGTTAAGCTTCTATTTCCATTGAGCTGTATCATAACACTATTTTTCTTTATTCTGCGAAGGGATATTCTGGAGGGATTTGAGGTTTAAAGTGAGAAAGCAAACGTCTTCAGATAGAAACTAGAAAGAAGCTTTCTGAAGAGCTGCTTTGTGACATGTGCATTCCACTCAAAGAACCATACCTTTCTTCTCCCAGAGGATTCCAGAATCCCTTTTGGAGAAAAAGCTACCAAGAGATATTCTGGAGTATAGCAACGACTATGATGAAGGAGGAAATATTCTCAGACAAAAACTGGAAAGAAGATTTCTGTGAAACTGCTTTGTGTTAGATAAAGTTAATAGTCTCACATAGTTAAAATTTTAATTATATTATGCAGTTTGGAAACTCTTCATGCACAGTTCCGCGAAGTGACATTCGGGAGCACATTCAGCCCTATGGTGAAAGAGGAGATATCTTCAGATAAAACCTGGATAGAAGCTTTCTGAGAAGCTACATTGTGTTGTATGCATTCCACTCAGGGTGTTATACCTCTTTTCTCACAAGGCAGTGTTTGAACAATGTTCCTGTGAAACCGAAAAACTGATATTTCGGAACGCATTGAGGACTGTGGGGAGGAGTGAAATATGCTGAAATAAAATCGAGGAAGAAGCGTTCCAAGAATCTGATCTCTGATATGTGCATTCAATTCACAGAGTTTATGCTTGCTCTATGTTGCCCAGTTTAGAAAATTTGTCTTTGAATACTCTGTGAAGGGATATTTAGTGACGCCCAGAGACTTGTAGTGAGCAAGGAGACATCTTCCGATGAAACCTACAGAGAAACGTTCTGAGAAACTTCTTTGCGATCTGTGTGTTTGTCTCCTAGAGTTAAACCATTCTTTGGATTGAGCAGCTTCAAATCAGTTTTTGTGGAATCTGAGGAAGGGCATTTGGGAATGATCCTTAGAATATGTAGAAAGAAATATCCTCAGGTAAAATCCAGTAGGAAGCATTCTGTGAAACTGCTCTGTGTCGTCTTAATTCCTCTCACACAGATAAGGCTCTCTTTTCATTGAGCAGTTTTCTAGTCCTGTGTACGTTTAGCGTGTGATGGGATATTCAGGAGCACTTTGAGGCTAACGGTGAAAAAGGAAATATGTTCAGCCCGAACCTGGAGAGAAGCTTTCCGAGGAACTGCTTTGCGATGTGTGCATTCCTCTCACAGTGTTATAACTCTCTTCTCCATCAGCGTCGGGGAAACCCTTTTGGAGAAACAGGTACCAAGTGATATTCGGGAGCATGTTGATACCGATGGAGAAAAGGGAAATAGCCTCAGACAAAAACTGGAAGGAAGCTTTGTAGGAAACTACTTTGTGATATGTGTAATAATCTCACATAGATAACGCTTTCCTTATATTAGGCAGCTTGAAAACTGGCATGGACCGATCCACGAACGGATCGGTTCTTTTCACAGGGTTAAAGCTAACTCTACATTTCCCAGTTTGAAAGTTGGTCTTTGAGGTTTCTGCAAAGTGATAGTAAGTGGAGACCGGAGGGTTGTGTGAGGCAATGAAATATCTTCCATCGAAAATGGGAGGGAAGTTTTCTGCACAACTCTTTTGTGATGTTTGAATTGATCTCATAGAGTTAAACCATTTTTGTATTGAGCAGTTTGAAATCACTGTTTCTGTGGAATCTGTGAAAGGACATTTGGAAACGCTCTTTAGAGTACCATGAAAAAGAAATACCCTCAGAAAGAGACCTGGAGGAAGCTTTCTGTGAAACTGCTCTGTGTCACGTGAATTCCGCTGACAGATTTACGCTTCTCTTCTCATTGACGTGTATCACAGCACTGTTCTTGTTTAGTCTGCGAGGAGATATTCTGGAGGGCTTTGAGGCTTAAGGTGAGAAAGGAAACGTCCTCAGATAGAGACTGGGGAGAAGCCTTCTCAGGAGCTGCTTTGTGACGTGCACATTCTACTCAAGGAAATATACCTTTCTTTTCCTAGAGGATTCTGGAATCACGTTTTGAGAAAAAGCTACAAAACAGACCTTCGGGAGTATAGGGAAGGTTATGGTGAAAAAGGAAACATCCTCAGACAAAAACCGGAAAGAAGATTTCTGTGAAACTGTTTTGTGTTAGATATATTTATTCATCTCGCATAGTTAAAACCTTAATTATTTTATGCAGTTCGGAAACTCTGTCATGCACAGATCTGCGAAGGGATGTTCTGGAGCACATTCAGGCCTATGTTGAAAGAGGAGATATCTTCAAATAAAAACTGGATAGAAGCTTTCTGAGAAACTATTTTGTGATGTATGCATTCCACTCAGGGAGTTATACCTCTTTTACCACAAGAAAGTGTTTGAACACTTTTCCTGTGAAACCGAAAAAGGGATATTTCCGAACACATTGAGTATTATGGCGAATAGTCAAACATACTGAAATAAAATTGAGGAAGAAGCGTTCCAAGAATGTGCTCTCTGATATGTGCATTCACTTCACAGAGTTAATGCTTACTCTATGTTGCCCAGTTTAGAAAATTTGTCTTTGAATACACTGTGAAGGGATATTTAGTGATGCCCAGAGGCTTGTGGTGAGCGGGGAAACGTCTTCCGATGACACCTGCAGAGAATCGTTCTGAGCAACTGCTTTGCAATGTGTGTATTCGTCTCCTAGAGTTAAAGCATTCTTTGGATTCAGGAATGTGAAATCACTGTTTTTGAAGAAACTGAGGAAGGATATTTGGGATTGACCCTTATAATATGAAGAAAGAAATATCCTCAGATATGAACTGCTTTAAAGTTCATATGGAACCAAAAAAGAGCCCACATTGCCAAGACAATCCTAAGTCAAAAGGACAAAGCTGGAGGCTTCACGCTACCTGACTTCAAACTGTACTACAAGGCTACAGTAACCAAAACGGCATGGTACTGGTACCAAAACAGAGATATAGACCAATGGAACAGAACAGAGTCCCCAGAAATAATACCACACATCTAAGGCCATTTGATCTTTGACAAACCTGAGAGAAACAAGAAATGGCGAAAGGACTGCCTATTTAATAAATGGTGCTGGGAAGATTGGCTAGCCATAAGTAGAAAGCTGAAACTGGATCCTTTCCTTACTCCTTATACAAAGATTAATTCAAGATGGATTAGAGACTTAAATGTTAGACCTAATACCATAAAAACTCTAGAAGAAAATCTAGGTAGTACCATTCAGGACATAGGTATGGGCAAGGACTTCATGTCTAAAACACCAAAAGCAATGGCAGCAAAAGCCAAAATTGACAAATGGGATCTAATTAAACTCAAGAGCTTCTGCACATCAAAAGAAACTACCATCAGAGTGAACAGGCAACCTACAGAATGGCAGAAAAGTTTTGCAATCTACTCATCTGACAAAGCGCTAATATCCAGAATCTACGAAGAACTCAAACAAATTTACAAGAAAAAAACAAACAACCCCATCAAAAAGTGGGCAAAGGATATGAACAGACATTTCTCAAAAGAAGACATTCATACAGCCAACAGACACATGAAAAAATGCTCATCATCACTCACCATCAGAGAAATGCAAATCAAAACCACAATGAGATACCATCTCACACCAGTTAGAATGGCAATCATTAAAAAATCAGGAAACAACAGATGTTGGAGAGGATGTGCAGAAATAGGAACACTTTTACTCTGTTGGTGGGATTGTAAACTAGTTCAACCATATGGATAACAGTATGGCAATTCCTCAAGGACCTAGAACTAGATGTACCATATGACCCAGCCATCCCACTACTGGGTATATACCCAAAGGATTATAAATTATTCTACTACAAAGACACGTGCACACGTATGTTTATTGCGGCACTATTCACAATAGCAAAGACTTGGAATCAACCCAAATGTCCATCAGTGACAGACTGGATTAAGAAAATGTGGCACATATACACCATGGAATACTATGCAGCCATAAAAAAGGATGAGTTTGCGTCCTTTGTAGGGACATGGATGCAGCTGGAAACCATCATTCTTAGCAAACTATCACAAGAAGAGAAAACCAAACACC
>NW_022299267.1:0-1083 GCF_002776525.5 Piliocolobus tephrosceles
AGGCTTTGGTATCAGGATGATGTTGGCCTCATAAAATGAGTTAGGGAGGATTCCCTCTTTTTCTATTGATTGGAATAGTTTCAGAAGGAATGGTACCAGCTCCTCCTTGTACCTCTGGTAGAATTCAGCTGTGAATCCATCTGGTCCTGGGCTTTTATTGGTGGGTAGGCTATTAATTGTTGCCTCAATTTCAGAGGCTGCTATTGGTCTATTCAGGGATTCAACTTCTTCCTGGTTTAGTCTTGGAAGAGTGTACGTGTCCAGGAAATTATCCATTTCTTCTAGATTTTCTAGTTGATTTGCGTAGAAGTGTTTATAGTATTCTCTGATGGTAGTTTGTATTTCTGTGGGGTCGGTGGTGATATCCCCTTTATCATTTTTTATTGCGTCTATTTGATTCCTCTCTCTTTTTTTCTTTATTAGCCTTGCTAGCGGTCTTCAATTTTGTTGATCTTTTCAAAAACCCAATTCCTGGATTCATTGATTTTTTGTAGGGTTTTTTGTGTCTCTATCTCCTTCAGTTCTGCTCTGATCTTAGTTATTTCTTGCCTTCTGCTAGCTTTTGAATGTGTTTGCTCTTGCCTCTCTAGTTCTTTTAATTGTGATGTTAGAGTGTCAATTTTAGATCTTTCCTGCTTTCTCTTGTGGGCACTTAGTACTATAAATTTCCCTCTACACACTGCTTTAAATGTGTCCCAGAGATTCTGGTATGTTGTATTTTTGTTCTCATTGGTTTCAAAGAACATCTTTATTTCTGCTTTCATTTCGTTATGTACCCAGTAGTCATTCATGAGCAGGTTGTTCAGTTTCCATGTAGTTGAGCGGTTTTGATTGAGTTTCTTAGTCCTGAGTTCTAGTTTGATTGCACTGTGGTCAGAGAGACAGTTTGTTATAATTTCTGTTCTTTTACATTTGCTGAGGAGTGCTTTACTTCCAATTATGTGGTCAATTTTGGAATAAGTGCGATGTGGTGCTGAGAAGAATGTATATTCTGTTGACTTGGGGTGGAGAGTTCTATAGATGTCTATAAGGTCCGCTTGGTGCAGAGATGAGTTCAATTCCTGGATATCCTTGTTAACTTTC
>NW_022299268.1:0-1064 GCF_002776525.5 Piliocolobus tephrosceles
TTTAATTGTGATGTTAGAGTGTCAATTTTAGATCTTTCCTGCTTTCTCTTGTGGGCACTTAGTGCTATAAATTTCCCTCTACACACTGCTTTAAATGTGTCCCAGAGATTCTGGTATGTTGTATCCTTGTTCTCATTGGTTTCAAAGAACATCTTTATTTCTGCTTTCATTTCGTTATGTACCCAGTAGTCATTCAGGAGCAGGTTGTTCAGTTTCCATGTAGTTGAGCGGTTTTGGTTGAGTTTCTTAGTCCTGAGTTCTGGTTTGATTGCACTGTGGTCTGAGAGACAGTTTGTTATACTTTCTGTTCTTTTACATTTGCTGAGGAATGCTTTACTTCAAATTACTTGGTCAATTTTGGAATAAGTGTGATGTGGTGCTGAGAAGAATGTATATTCTGTTGACTTGGGGTGGAGAGTTCTATAGATGTCTATTAGGTCCGCTTGGTGCAGAGATGAGTTCAATTCCTGGATATCCTTGTTAACTTTCTGTCTCGTTGATCTGTCTAATGTTGACAGTGGAGTGTTGAAGTCTCCCATTATTATTGTATGGGAGTCTAAGTCTCTTTGTAAGTCTCTAAGGACTTGCTTTATGAATCTGGGTGCTCCTGTATTAGGTGCATATATATTTAGGATAGTTAGCTCTTCCTGTTGGATTGATCCCTTTACCATTATGTAATGGCCTTCTTTGTCTCTTTTGATCTTTGATGGTTTAAAGTCTGTTTTATCAGAGACTAGGATTGCAACCCCTGCTTTTTTTTGTTCTCCATTTGCTTGGTAGATCTTCCTCCATCCTTTTATTTTGAGCCTATGTATGTCTCTGCATGTGAGATGGGTCTCCTGAAGACAGCAGACTGATGGGTCTTGACTCTTTATCCAGTTTGCCAGTCTGTGTCTTTTAATTGGAGCATTTAGTCCATTTACATTTAAGGTTAATATTGTTATGTGTGATCTTGATCCTGCCATTATGATATTAACTGGTTATTTTGCTCATTAGTTGATGCAGTTTCTTCCTAGGCTCGATGGTCTTTACATTTTGGCATGTTTTTGCAATGGCTGGTACCG
>NW_022299269.1:0-5940 GCF_002776525.5 Piliocolobus tephrosceles
TTTTTAGTAGAGACGGGGTTTCACCGTGTTAGCCAGGATGGTCTCGATCTCCTGACCTCGTGATCCGCCCGTCTCGGCCTCCCAAAGTGCTGGGATTACAGGCTTGAGCCACCGCGCCCGGCTTTAAGATGGAGTTTCACTCTTGTTGCCCAGGCTGGAGTGGAATGTCACGATCTCAGCCCCATAACCTTCACTTCCCAGATTAAAGACATTCTCCTGCCTCAGCCTCCCAAGTAGCTGGGATTACAGGTGCCCATCACCACACCCAGCTAATTTTTTGTATTTTTAGTAGAGATGGGGTTTCTCCATGTTGGTCAGGCTGGTCTCAAACTCCTGACCTCAGGTGATCCACCTGCCTCAGCCTCCCAAAGTGCTGGGATTACAGGTGTGAGCCACTGCACCCGGTCTAGAAGGGTTCCAGTTCTTATTCTCAGGTGCTGGCTTTGCTAGAGACACCTGCCCAGGCCCTATGGGCACACCCACTTGAACATATATTCAGGAGCCAGCTCAGAAACTGAGAGACTCAGGCTGCCCAAATCTTCAGGTTTCCTTCCTAGGCAGGTAGCAGAAGAGTTTAGACAAGAAATTTATTTCTGTGGCATAATACAAATGGAAAGAAAACCACTAGGGGACACATAGGAAGAAATAAGGTTTCTGTTTCTTCCTCAAGTGTCCCAAGTGCCATGGCAGCAGTGGCCTTCCAGGTTCATACATGGAGCAGGTTCTAGTAGGTCAGCCCAGCCCAACTGCACTGAGGTGAGGAAGCAGGCAGAAGACAGGAATGTGCATGTTGGCAGGATGGGCAGAGGGCACTCAGGGATTCTCAGTAAGTACAACTGACTGGAGTGTTTTTGGGTAGAAGGAAGAATTGAGTTGCAGCCAGGCGAAGACAGAGCACCCCCCCTGCCAGGAGCTCATGCTGAAGTAACACAGTGAGCCCCCGAGAATCTTGAATCTGTGAACATGGCCCAGACAGAATGGGCATGCAGGCAACATTCGGAATGCACAGGAAACACACTTCAGCCTCTGGTGGCCCAAACCAAGTCTGGGTGGGCACAGAAAGGCCAACATCTTGGGTAGGAGCCACCATTCAAGTGTAGGAGAGCAAGTTCAGGTCATAACAGCCATCCACCTGAAATACAAAAGACCATGAGGTCTGATCTGCTCAGGGCAAAGCAAGCCAAGCAGAGGGAAGCGATTACTTACATCAAAACGGCCGATCCTCGCGGAGGTGTGACTGGCCCGGATCATCTCTGTCAGTGCCCACATCTGCTGCACCTCGGAGGATACCCTGCTGGGGTCTGGGAGACCCTGCTCCAGAAGGATGGGTCAGTGGCCATGGGTCTCTCCCCAGCAGTGCCCTTAGGGCTCTAGAGAGGCCAACCTGGGCTAGGGGCTCTCCAGCTGAGACCAACAACATTCTCAGATGGCTTATGAAACGTGAGGTTAGGGCCTGTTGTAGCCCCACAACAGAGATGCCTCAAATCCCACAGAATACCCAAGAGGAAGATAACACCCAAGGGCCTTGGGCCTAGCCCCAGAATTTTACAGGAAGGGGTCCACCTGGCCTGTGCTGGACACTAGAGCCATTCACACATGGTTCTTACCTAGGGTGAGGGCTTACCTCACAGAGGAGTGCAGGTTGCTCACAGGGCACTGGGTGGGAGAGCCACTTGGGGAAGGTCATGGAGGGGCTCTGCAAAGCAAAGATGTACTGCCCTGAGTGAGACAAAGTGGACAGCTCTGGGACCAGATTCCAAGGTCCTAGGAGCAGAGAGAAGGGCCCCTGAGCCTCAGACACTGGGAAAACCCTATTTAGGGAGCCTACAGAGATCTAAAGGGGCAGTCAGACTACCTAAGTTCTCCTGCTGTGCAGACAGAGTCCTCAGAAACACAAGCTCAAAAGTGTCTCCCAGAACCTAAAGGCTCCAGCTCTGAAAGAAGCAGGTGGCCCCAAAGGTCAGGGGATATGGGGACATGGCCTCATCACTCATTGTAAGCTTCCAGCATTCACACCCAGCTAACCTCCATGAAGGCCCCATTCACAATCTTTACCCATTACCCACCCCACCACCTAGCTTTCCCAGTCACAGGAGCTTTCTGGGGAAAGGGCCAGCCAGCAGCTCAGCTAGTCACTTACCTTTGGTCCCTGCTGATAGATCTGCAGCTCCTCCACTGTGAAAGACAGCCACAGTGGTGATGGCTGCCGCAGAATCAGGCGTAGCTCCAATACTCTGGCCATGTCACACAGCATCTGACACACACACATAAGGACCCAGCAAGGACCCAGCTCACTGTCCAGAAGCCTCCCAACCAGCAATGAGCCAGAATGCTGCCCACCCCGCAGGCCTTTGGGAAAGAAGGAACAATAGTCCCTCCAAGGCACTTCCCTGAAAGCCACAGTCCAGGCCAGACTGGCTCCCTCTTCCCTCTTGGTATACTGACCCAATCCCCCCACCTCTGGTAAGTCGTCATCTGGGCTGCCCTGGCCATCCTGAGGCCCAGCTGACCTGATGCTTGAACAGCGATACATACTCCTGGGCTCCCTCCTCACTGTGTGGGTCGGGCATTAGACAGTAGTCCCGCAGGCAGGTCACCCACTTGGCAGGTGTGTGTGCAGAGGTGTGCTGACGGACACGGATGCTCAAAAAAGCTGTGTAGTAATTCTTAAATGTGATCTCCTGCAACTAGAGCACATACAACCCATTACTGCAAGTCAGACCCAGGCCCAGGGCCCGAAAAGCTCAAAGGTCAAAGACACTACCTCTTCCTTCCCTTTTTTTTTTTTTTGAGAGGAAATCTCGCTCTGTCACCCAGGCTGGAGTGCAGTAGCAAGATCTCAGCTCACTGCAACCCCCATCTCCCAGGTTCAAGCCATTCTCCTGCCTCAGCCTCCCAGGTAGCCGGGACTACAGGCATGTGCCACCACACCTGGCTAATTTTTTTGTGTTTTTAGTAGAGACAGAATTTCACCATGTTGGCCAGGATGCTCTCATATTCCTGACCTCAGGTGATCCACCTGCCTCTTCCCCTTTGAATGTACTCTTCTACCGAACTAACAGTTTCAACAAGTATCACTGGGGCCCAAAGACAATTCTGCCTTCCTAAAGGTGCTCACAGTCTAAATGAGTAGGTCATGGAAACAAATCATGACTGCAGATCTTGCCACATGTCCAAAATGCTCCTAGAGAGCAGAGCTCTAACCCTGGAAGAGGCAGAAAATATACATATGAGGCCTGAAGGAGGAAGAGTTCACCAAGTGGACTAAGAAATGTAGAAAATGTGGACTGCGCACTGTAGCTAGTACTTTGGGAGGCTGGGGTGGGCAGATCATTTGAGTTCAGGAGTTCGAGACCATCCTGACCAACATAGTGAAACCCAATCTCTACTGAAAATACAAAAAAATTAGCTGAGCATGTGGCATATGCCTGTAGTCCCAGCTACTCGGGAGGCTGAGGCAGGAGAATTACTTGAACCCAAGAGGTAGAGGTTGCAGTGAGTCAAGATCAAGCCACTGTACTCCAGCCTGGGCGATAAAACGAGACTCCCTCTTAGAAAAAAAAAAAGAAGAAGAAGAAATGTAGATAATGTAAAAGTAGCATGTACAAAGAATTACCAAAGGGTGAGAGAAGCTGGTGTAGCACTGGAACAGCCAGTGATTCAGCTTGGCTACTGCAGTGGATCTTGTCATTGGATACTCATCAGAATTACCCAAGAAAATGTGTTACCAAATAAATTGTCCAGGCTCCACCTTAGTCTACTAAGTCAGGATTTCCAAGGTTGGGCTCTTTTTTTTTGAGACGGAGTCTTGCTCTATCGCCCAGGCAGGAGTGCAGTGGCCGGATCTCAGCTCACTGCAAGCTCCGCCTCCCAGGTTCACACTATTCTCCTGCCTCAGCCTCCCGAGTAGCTGGGACTACAGGCGCCCACCACCTCACCCGGCTAGTATTTTGTATTTTTTTAGTAGAGATGGGGTTTCACCGTGTTAGCCAGGATGGCCTCGATCTCCTGACCTCGTGATCCGCTCATCTCGGCCTCCCAAAGTATTGGGATTACAGGCTTGAGCCACCGCGCCCGGCCAAGGTTGGGCTCTTTTTTTTTTTTTTTGAGGCGGAGTCTTGCTCTGTCGCCCGGACTGGAGTGCAGTGGCTGGATCTCAGCTCACTGCAAGCTCCGCCTCCCGGGTTTACGCCATTCTCCTGCCTCAGCCTCCCGAGTAGCTGAGACTACAGGCGCCCGCCACCTCGCCCAGCTAGTTTTTGTATTTTTAGTAGAGACGGGGTTTCACCGTGTTAGCCAGGATGGTCTCGATCTCCTGACCTCGTGATCCGCCCGTCTCGGCCTCCCAAAGTGCTGGGATTACAGGCTTGAGCCACCGCGCCCGGCCCTAGGTTGGGCTCTTTAATTAACTTTCCCAGTTGAGGGTAAGGAACAGCTTGGGGAAGAACCACACACCACAGCACAAAGCTCCTGAGGCAGAGAGACGGGGCTGGGCACGGTGGCTCACCCCTGTAATCCCAACAGTTTGGGAAGCCCAGGTGGGTGGATCACCTAACATCAGGAGTTCGAGACCAGCCTGTCCCACATGGTGAAACTGTTTCTACTAAAAATAAAAAAATTTAGCCGGGCGCGGTCGTGGGTGCCTGTAATCCCAACTACTTGGGAGGCTGAGGCAGGAGAATTGCTTTAACCCAGGAGGCAGAGGTTACAGTGAGACAAGATCGCGCCACTGCACTCCAGCCTGGGCAACAAGAGTGAAACTCCGTCTCAAAAAAAAGAGACAGAAACAGGTGGGGCACAGACACAGAGGGCTCTCAATGCCAGGCCATTGGAGGTAGGTTTTGCCCTCTTTATTGAGTCATGCAGTGTCCAGTCACTCTATCAACTGATGTGGAAGTGCAACTGGAGATTGGCAACTCTAGTCATTGGGGGGATGGTGGTGAAGTAAGGGACCTCTGGCAGGGACTATAAGAATGGGGAGGAGGCAGGTTTTGGGGTAAATCATTGCTTAGCGATCCCCAACTGTGGCCAGGGACAAAATGACCCCTAACTTGTATATTGGTTCACTATTTGGTATTTCCAGCAAAACCTAGCCCCCTCTCGCCACCTGCATGCCAGCGCTGTCCTGGATGTGGGCAAGAGACATAGCAGAGAACAAGACAGGAAGCTCAATTCTAGGTAAAATGTGTTAACTGAAGGACTAAATAAATGAATGATTAATTTGCAAGGGCAAAGAAGACGGCAGCAGCTTTCCTGTAAAAGATTAAATGCCTGGGAAACGACCGAGATTCCAGGTCGGCCCCGCCCGGGAGCCTCGGTCG
Source organism: Piliocolobus tephrosceles (assembly GCF_002776525.5). Lineage (NCBI taxonomy): Eukaryota > Metazoa > Chordata > Mammalia > Primates > Cercopithecidae > Piliocolobus > Piliocolobus tephrosceles. The sequence continues at coordinate 5,322 of NW_022299269.1, forward strand.
CGCCCACCAGGCTTGCTCACCTCGAAGGGAGCGACGCTGGGGAAGGTGACATCGATGACCAGCACGCCAGGCCGGCCTTGGGAGGTCCGCACGTCGCCCACCTGGAGGGCTACGGTGCCTTTCACATGGCAAGGCACCAAAATGCGGGACATGATGACAGCAGCCGCAACCAAGCGCAACCGCCGCTCCAGGCCCCCGACCACCAGCCCTTCCCGGCATCCTCAGCTGAGCCGCAATAACTACAACTCCCAGGAGGCCCCGCGTACGGCCAGCGCAGCCAATCACCGAAGCTCAGGGTGGGCCGGGAGTCGGAAGTGCCTGCGGAAGTTTTTTACTTTTTTTCTTTTTTGACAGGGAATTTCGCTCTGTCGCCTCAGCTGGAGTGCAGTGGCGCGGTCTGGACTCACTGCAACCTCCGTCCCAGGGGTTCAAGCGATTGTACTGCCTCAGCCTCCCTAGGAGCTGGGATTACAGGTGCCCGCCACCATGCCAGGCTAATTTTTTTTTTTTAATTTTTAGTAGAGACGGGGTTTCGCCATATTGTACAGGCTGGTCTCGAACCCCTGACCTCAAGTGAGTCTCTCTCTCTCTCTCTCTCTCTCTCTCTCTCTCTCTCTCT
>NW_022299270.1:0-1999 GCF_002776525.5 Piliocolobus tephrosceles
ATATCTACCTGGGCTTGGGTGTTCATGTGGGGCCTGATGTCCACCTAAGACCATGTGTTCACCTGGAGCCTGGGTGACCATCTGGGTTCTGATGTTCAGCTGGGGCCCAGAGTTCAGCTGGGGACTGGGTCAACCTTCTGCCTGATGCACACCTGGGGACTAGGTACCCACCTGGGCTCTGGTGTTCACTGGAGCATGATAGCTACCTGGGGCCTTGTATTTATCTAGGACCAATATGTCCACCTGGGGTCTGAGTGTCCTCATGGGTCCTGGAGATTTCCTGGGGTCTGGTGTCTGCCTTAGGCCTAAGTGTACATCTGTGGCCTGATGTCACCTTGGGATGGATGTCCACATGGGGATGGATATTCAGTAGGGGCCTGAGTGTCCACCTGGTGTGTGATGTCTCTTGGGGCCTGGTGTTCATCTGAGGCTTGATATCCACCTGGGGCCTGGACATTTGCCTGCAACCTGATGTATAGCTGGTGCCTGAAGTTTATCTATGCCTGGTGTCCCCCTGGGGTCAGGTAGTCAACTGGGGCCTGAAGTCCTCCTAGAGTTCAGTGTTCACCTGGGGCTTAAAGTCCACCTAGGGCTTGGGAGTCCAAATGGGGCCTGGTGTCAGCTTGAGACTTGTATATGTAGCTGGGGCCTGGTTGTCCATTTGGGGCCTGATTTTTTACTTGGTTTTTATGTTAATCTGGGGTCCAGTGTCCACCTGGGGCCTAGGCATCCACATGGGGACTGTTCTACAGCTGGAAACTGCTGACTACCAGTGGCCTGGTAATCACCTAAGGCTTTGTGTTGACTTAGGTACTTGGTGCCAAACTGTTGACTGCTGTTCACCTGGGGTATGGAATCCACCTGGGGCATATTGTCCACCTGGGGCCTGGATGTCAGTCTGGGGCTTGTTGTACACCTGTATCTTAGATCTCCAGATGGGGCTGTGTTTTCTGCTTGGCTGCAGCAGTCCACCTGGGGCTTGAGTGTCAACCTAAGGCCTGATGTTTATGTGGGACCTAGGGTTCACCTGAGGGCTGATATCCACCTGGGGCCTCAAAGTCCAAATGGGGCCTGATGCCCATCTGGGGCCTGAGTGTCCACCTGTGGCCTGGATGTCCACTGGTACCTGATGTCCACCAGGAGCCTAATGTCCACCCAAGACCTGGTGTTCACCTGGGGTTTGATGTTCAGCTGAAGACTGGAATTCCACGTGGAGCCAAGGTATCCACCCAGGGACTGGTGTTGAACTGAGGCCTCTTGACCACCGGGTGACAAGGTATCCACACCAGGCTTGACGTCCACCTGTGACCAGATGTCCATCTTGATCCTAGGTGACCACATTAGGCCTGATGTCCAGCTGGGGCCTAGGTACCCACTGGGGGCTTCCTGTTAACCTGGGGACTGGTATGCATCTGGGTCCTAATGACCAGTGGGTTGTATTATTCACCTAGGGCCTGGTGTCCACTTGGGGCCCGAGTGTAACCTTGGACCTGGCACCCACCTAAGATGTGAGTGTCAAACTGTTCCCTTGGTGTGCAGTTAAGACATCATGTGAACCTGGCACCTGAGTGTATGCATGGGGCCAAATGACTACTGGGGCCCTGAATGTCAACCTAGAATCTGAGGTTTACTAGGGGCCTAGGTATCCACCTGGGGCCTGGTTTCTTCCTGCGGCCTAATGTTCACCTGAGGCTGGGTGTCAACCTGGGGCCTGATGTCCACCTGAGGACTGATGTTCACCTTTGACCTGATGTCCACTTGCAGACTCTTTATCCACCCATGGCATGATGTTCACCTGGGGCCAAATGTCCAACTGTGACCAGATGTGCACCTGGAACCTAGGCATCCACATGGGGCTTGATGTTCAGCTGGGCTGGGACCTGGAGTTCACCAGAGGCATGATGTCCACCTGAAGCTTGATGTTCATCAGGGGGCTGGGTGTCCACCTGGGACCCGATATCCACCTGGAGACTAGGTACCCACCTGGGATCTGGTGTTC
>NW_022299271.1:0-4047 GCF_002776525.5 Piliocolobus tephrosceles
ATTAGGGTCTCACTATTTTGCCTACACTGGTCTCAAACCCCTGGGCTCAAGTGATCCGCCTACCTTGGCCTCCCAAAGTGCTGGGATTATAGGCATGAGCCACTGCGCCTAGCTGTAGAATTATTCTCTCTCTTTTTTTTTTTTGAGATGGAGTCTTGCTGTGTCGCCCAGGCTGGAGTGCAGTGGCACAGTCTCAACTCACTACAAGCTCCGCTTTCCAGGTTCACGCCATTCTCCTGCCTCAGCCTCCCGAGTAGCTGGGACTACAGGTGCCCACCACCACGTCTGCCTACTTTTCTTGTATTTTTAGTAGACACGGGGTTTCACTGTGTCAGCCAGGATGGTCTCAATCTCCTGACCTTTTGATCCGCCTGCCTCAGCCTCCCAAAGTGCTGGGATTACAGGCGTGAGCCACCGTGCCTGGCCAGAATTATTCTCTTAATAGGTCTAGTAGACTGGGTTTCTAGACTAAGTAGAGTCTAAGCTCCAAAAGCTATGAGTCTCTGTTTTTTCCACCGCAGTATCCCTAGCACAGTGTATAACGTCCAGCACATAGGTGCTCAGTCAGTATTTATTCAATGAATAAATATTCACTAAAATGCAAATGGACCAAAGTATAGGACTAAAGGGAAATGAATGAATTTGAGCTCATACAGAACAGCTATTTATTTTTAATTAAAAAAATTTTTTTAAAGACAGTCTCAATCTGTCACCCAGGTTGGACTGCAGTAGTTTACTGCAGTAGTTCACAGTTTACTGCAGCCTCAGACTCCTGGGCTCAAGAGGTCCTCTCGCCTCAGTCTCCTGAGTAGCTGGGGTTCCTGGGCATGCCACCATGCCCAGCTAATTTTTTAATTGTTTTGTAGAGACACGGTCTTGCTATGTTGCTTAGGTTGATCTTTAACTCCCAGCCTCAAGCGATCCTCCAGTCTCGGCCACCCAAAATGGGCATTATGGGCAGGCATGACCCACCGTGCCAAGCCTTAAAAGGGATTTCTTTTTTTCTTTTCTTTTTGTTGGGGGAGGGGACAGGTTCTTGCCCTGTCGCCTAGCCTGGAGTGCAATGGCGTGATCACGGCTCACTGCAGCCTCAACGTCCTGGGTTCAAGCCATCTTCCAACCTCAGTCTCCCAAGCAGCTGGGACTACAGGCACATCCTACCACGCCTGGCTAATTTTTGTGTTTTTTTGTAAAGATGGGGTTTTGCCATCTTACCCAGGCAGTCTTGAACTCCTGAGCTCAAGCAATCAACTCACCTTGGCTTCCCAAAGTGTTGAGATTACAGGCATAAGCCACAGCGCCCAGCAAAAATGTATTTCTTACTGTGGGTTTCGGTAAGACAAATTTGAGAAACACTGGGCTAAACTGATTAATAACAGTATTAGTCACTTTGCAAAGTAACACTTTCTATGCTACCGTTGTAGCAGAGGCGGAATGTCATTGATTTAGGGTGACTGCATTTGGTAGGAGGTGGGACTGTATGATCTCTCAGGATCGTTCCAACTTCAACATTTCAAAATTATTTTGTTGCAGTTAAATGATATACTACATATGTTCCTGTTTCTTACAATGAGATCCTGAAATAAATCAAATTATACTATAAAATGCCAGCATAAGTTGTTGGGTTTTTTTTTTTAGATACTCTAAAAATGAGAGAAACTATTGGTTCTACTTTGTGCATTAATTGTTTTAGGTATATTTTGCTATAGAACATGTGCACTTAATTATTTGGTATTTTGGTGAAAGATTAGAGACAGAGAGATGAATCCTTTTTCCTAAAGAGGTTATAGGTCAAAGGCTGAGGGTAGAGAATTTGTACCCCTAAATTCTAGAGAGGGAATTTCATTCTGCTTTTAAAGAATAATTCTGTTAAAAACAGGCTATTGGCTTCCATTACCCAGACATCTGTGTTACATTTCCACTTACCTAATAAAGCTTCAGACTTTTTTTCAATGTGAAATCATAAAAGCTCCAGACTTAAAGTGGCTGAAAAGTATTATGGTTTTATCACAGCTTATAAAGTAAAAATTCTAATATATCAATCACACTAGAAAACACTGAAACTTGGCACTGGGAGGGAGTAAAAATGGCAAAATACCAATCACTTAGCGTTCTTAGGGATGAGTTATTCTAGCGCACTATTTTCTAAGGAATGAGTAATAAAGCAGTAATGTCCTTTGAGATCCTAGGGTGAAAAAGCCATAGAAATCTGGTGTGTCCTTTTCTGAGTGCTGTCACTTCTCACCATTCAAATACTGCAATGTCCTCAGGACCAGTGACAGCATGCTGACTGCTCACTGTGCCCATGGTTTCAAATTAGCTGTTGCAAAACTGAGATGAAATGACCTTCCTGGCATCTCAGTATCAATAACATTATTAAGAAGCGAGTTGTACTCCCTATCCTCTTTAATGTTTTGTCTCAGCGGCCGTTCCACCTCAGAAATGACCAGGTTCTATCATGGGGCTTCCTCAACCCCTCTGGCTTGAGGGTGAGATGACTGGGGAAGAAGAGCCTGTCTAAAATAAATTATCCTTAGGAAGAAGGTGGCCGGATTTGGTGGTTTATGCCTGTGATCTCAGCACTTTGGAAGGCCAAGGTGGGCAGATCACCTGAGGTCAGGAGTTCGAAACCAGCCTGGCCAAGACGATGCAACCCCATCTCTACTAAAAAGACAAAAAAAAAAAAAAAAAAAAAAAATTAGCTGGGTGTGGTGGTGGGGGCCTGTAATCCCAGCTACTTGGGAGGCTGAGGCAAGAGAACTGCTTGAACCCAGGAGGCAGAGGCTGCAGTGAGCTGAGATCATGCCACTGTACTCCAGCCTGGGTGACAAAGTGAGACCCCATTTCAAAAGAAGAAAAAGAAAGAAAGAAAAAGACAAAGAAGGTGTCAGCCCTAGGGGGGAAAAGGAGAGAAGTCCTGTAGGCCTGGGAATCAGGTCTTATAACTTTTCCTCATTAACTCCCTTTCCTTGGTGTCATAGCTCACTGTGACCTCAAAATCCTGGGCCCACGGGATCCTCCCGCCTTGGCCTCCCAAACTGCTGGGATTACAGGGCGAGCCATGGTGCCTTGTCTTGCTTCTCTTAACATCTTCCCACCCCCAACCTCATTCTAACCTGATTCCATCAGGAGCCTCTGGCAATAGATGATTTGCCTCTGGGGGAAATGCAAACAACTAATAATCCCTGAAAAAGAGAACTAATCCTGTAAGAAACAGAAAATAAGAGTTAAAACAATAAAGTACCTTGTAAGGATATGAAATAAAGAATGAGGTACTCAGTATACCTACTTTAAAAATGTACCCTTGTTTGATATGAAACCTAAATGCAGTATATAACTCTGTAGACATGTCTTATAACATAAATGATTTACATTTTATAACACCAAAATAACAGTTTATACATAAAAATATTTCAGTACTTAAAAATAGCTCAGGGCTGGGTGTGGTAGCTCATGCCTGTAATCCTAGCACTTTGGGAAGCAGAGGTGGGTGGATCACTTGAGGTCAGGAGTCTGAAAGGAGCCTGGCCAACATGGTGAAACCCTATCTCTACTAAAGTACAAAAAAATTAGCTGGGTGTGGTGGTGGTTGTCTGTAATCCCAACTACTCGGGAGGATGAGGCAAGGCAGGAGAATTGCTTGAATCAGGGAGGCGGAGACTGCAGTGAGCTGAGATTGCGCCAGTGCACTCCAGCCTGGGCGACAGAGAGAGACTGTCTCACAAAAAAAAAAGAAAAAAGAAAAAAGAAAAAAAAAAAGCCGGGCGCGGTGGCTCAGGCCTGTAATCCCAGCACTTTGGGAGGCCAAGGCAGGCGGATCACCTGAGGTAAGGAGTTTGAGACCAACCTGACCAACATGGAGAAACCCTGTCTCTACTAAAAATACAAAATTAGCTGGGCGTGGTGGCGCATGCCTGTAATCCCAGCTACTCGGGAGTCTGAGGCAGGAGAACTGCTTGAACCCAGGAGGCGGGGGTTGCAGTGAGCTGAGATCGCGCCATTGCACTCCAGCCTAGGCAATAAGAACGAAACTCCATCTAAAAAAAT
>NW_022299272.1:0-3043 GCF_002776525.5 Piliocolobus tephrosceles
TTCTTAAAGAAAAGAATTTTAAACCCAGAATTTCATATCCAGCCAAACTAAGTTTCATCAGTGAAGGAGAAATAAAATCCTTTACAGATAAGCAAATGCTTAGAGATTTTGTCGCCACCAGGCCAGCCTTACAGGAGACCCTGAAGGAAGCCCTAAACATGGAAAGGAACAACCGGTACCAGCCATTGCAAAAACATGCCAAAATGTAAAGACCATCGAGCCTAGGAAGAAACTGCATCAACTAACGAGCAAAATAACGAGTTAATATCATAATGGCAGGATCAAGTTCACACATAACAATATTAACCTTAAATGTTAATGGACTAACTGCTCCAATTAAAAGACACAGACTGGGAAACTGGATAAAGAGTCAAGACTCATCAGTCTGCTGTCTTCAGGAGAACCATCTCACATGCAGACACATACATTGGCTCAAAATAAAGGGATGGAGGAAGATCTACCAAGCAAATGGAGAACAAAAAAAAGCACGGGTTGCAATCCTAGTCTCTGATAAAATAGAATTTAAACCATCAAAGGTCAAAAGAAACAAAGAAGGCCATTACATAATGGTAAAGGGATCAATTCAACAGGAAGAGCTAACTATCCTAAATATATATGCACCCAATGCAGGAGCACCCAAATTCATAAAGCACGTCCTTAGAGACTTACAAAGAGACTTAGACTCCCATACAACAATAATTGGAGACTTCAACTCTCCACTGTCAACATTAGACAGATCAACGAGACAGAAAGTTAACAAGGATATCCAGGAATTGAAATCATCTCTGCAACAAGCGAACCTAATAGACATCTATAGAACTCTCCACCCCAAATCAACAGAATATACATTCTTCTCAGCACCACATCACACTTATTCAAAAATTGACCACATAATTGGAAGTAAAGCTCTCCTTAGCAAATGTAAAAGAACAGAAATTATAACAAACTGTCTCTCTGACCACAGTGCAATCAAACTAGAACTCAGGACTAAGAAACTCAATCAAAACCGCTCAACTACATGGAAACTGAACAACCTGCTCCTGAATGACTACTGGGTACATAACGAAATGAAAGCAGAAATAAAGATGTTCTTTGAAACCAATGAGAACAAAGATACAACAAACCAGAATCTCTGGGACACATTTAAAGCAGTGTGTACAGGGAAATTTATAGCACTAAATGCCCACAAGAGAAAGCTGGAAAGATCTAAAATTGACACTCTAACATCACAATTAAAAGAACTAGAAAGTCAAGAGCAAACACATTAAAAAGCTAGCAGAAGGCAAGAAATAACTAAGATCAGAGCAGAACTGAAGGAGATAGAGACACAAAAAACCCTCCAAAAAATCAATGAATCCGGGAGTAGGTTTTTTGAAAAAATCAACAAAATTGACAGACCGCTAGCAAGAATAATAAAGAAGAAAACAGAGAAGAATCAAATAGACGCAATGAAAAATGATAAAGGGGTATCACCACCGACCCCACAGAAATACAAACTACCATCAGAGAATACTATAAACACCTCTACGCAAATCAACCAGAAAATCTAGAAGAAATGGTAATTTCCTGGACACTTACACTCTCCCAAGACTAAACCAGGAAGAAGTTGAATCCCTGAATAGACCAGTAGCAGGCTCCAAAATTGAGGCAACAATTAATAGCCTACCAACCAAAAAAAGTACAGAACCAGATGGATTCACAGTTGAATTCTACCAGAGGTACAATGAGGAACTGGTATCATTCCTTCTGAAATTATTCAAATCAATACAAAAAGAGGGAATCCTCCCTAACTCATTTTATGAGGCCTACATCATCCTGATACCAAAGCCTGGCAGAGACACAACAAAAAAAGAGAATTTTAGACCAATATCCCTGATGAACATCGATGCAAAAGTCCTCAATAAAATACTGGCAAACCGGATTCAGCAGCACATCAAAAAGCTTATCCACCATGATCAAGTGGGCTTCATCCCTGGGATGCAAGGCTGGTTCAACATTCACAAATCAATCAACGTAATCCAGCATATAAACAGAACCAAAGACAAGAACCACATGATTATCTCAATAGATGCAGAAAAGGCTTTTGACAAAATTCAACAGCCCTTCATGCTAAAAACGCTCAATAAATTCGGTATTGATGGAACGTACCTCAAAATAATAAGAGCTATTTATGACAAACCCACAGCTAATGTCATACTGAATGGGCAAAAACTGGAAAAATTCCCTTTGAAAACTGGCACAAGACAGGGATGCCCTATCTCACCACTCCTATTCAACATAGTGTTGGAAGTTCTGGCTAGGGTAATCAGGCAAGAGAAAGAAATCAAGGTTATTCACTTAGGAGAAGAAGAAGTCAAATTGTCCCTGTTTGCAGATGACATGATTGTATATTTAGAAAACCCCACTGTCTCAGCCCAAAATCTCCTTAAGCTGATAAGCAACTTCAGCAAAGTCTCAGGACACAAAATTATAGTGCATACATCACAAGCATTCTTATACACCAGTAACAGACAAACAGAGAGCCAAATCAGGAATGAACTTCCATTCACAATTGCTTCAGAGAGAATAAAATACCTAGGAATCCAACTTACAAGGGATGGAAAGGACCTCTTCAAGGAGAACTACAAACCACTGCTCAGTGAAATAAAAGAGCATACTAACAAATGGAAGAACATACCATGCACATGAATAGGAAGAATCAATATCGTGAAAATGGCCATACTGCCCAAAATTATTTATAGATTCAATGCCATCCCCATCAAGCTACCAATGAGTTTCTTCACAGAATTGGAGAAAACGGCTTTAAAGTTTATATGGAACCAAAAAAGAGCCCACATTGCCAAGACAATCCTAAGTCTAAAGAACAAAACTGGAGGCATCATGCTACCTGACTTCAAACTATACTACAAGGCTACAGTAACCAAAACAGCATGGTACTGGTACATAAACAGAAATATAGACCAATGGAACAGAACAGAGTCCTCAGAAATAATACCACACATCTACAGCCATCTGATCTTTGACAAACCTGAGAGAAACAAGA
>NW_022299273.1:0-1321 GCF_002776525.5 Piliocolobus tephrosceles
TTGAACACAGCATAAATAGTCTTTAAACTCTTAATTTATTGGAAATAAATGATAACAGTAACTGGCCTGATATTATATTCTGCTTCAAAAGTATATGCCTTTTAGTTTTAAACATTACTTCAGCTACATTTGGAAGAAAAATATGAGATTTTTATATAAATTTCAATATCAAAAATGAAGGCTCTTAAATTATTTTATTCATGCTTAGAATTACATTGTGTGATCCTTCTAAATATTCCTCTATATATTCTAATCACTGGTCAACAAAATGAAGATTTTTTTTTTTTTTTACAAACAGAAAGATTGCCTAATAGTTTTTTAAAGCTGAAAATATATATCTTCTTAAATCAAAATGTATTTTATTTCAGTCCATACTCAAAAGAATCCTATTATAAGTTGCTCCAAACTATTTATTTATATTAAAAAAAAAACAAATAGAGGATTTATTATTGCATCAGCAGGAAAAAAACAACATATCATATACTCTATTTGACACATTATGCCTCATTTGAAGAAATCATAGCTGAGTTCTTTAGTTAAAAGTTGAGTAGTACTCGTCTGATTTATTGTAACAATTGCTTTTAGTGTGATTCTCTTACCTATCAGAACATATTTTATAAATAAAATATCACTGGGGCATACTGGTGTTTCAACACTGACAAATTCCACATAATGGCTTATTATACTATAGAATATAAAGCATAAACTACTGTGATAAATAAAAACTAGCAGTAACCATTTCCTAACAGTACCTTTATATAAACTATAAAATACAAATATCTAACATTTATATAAAGTCCCTCAATGTACCTATAAATTGTAAAACTACAATTTTGACTTGTCAATTACTTATTTTTCTACTAACTCAGGAGCATAGGTTACCTATGTATTAAAACAGATGAGTATTTTATGAAGTCTCTCACTTGACATCTGCTCTTTAATGGTTTTACTCAACCACATTTCAATCTAGAATAACCTGACATATTTATGCCTTAACAGCTTTTCTGTATAGTTCTCAAAGACAGATGAGTCTTTATTTTACTAGCAATTTTTTTTCCCTAAAAGTAATTATTTCTGGGATATTTATGTACTATATATATATATTATTTTTTTTTTTATTTTTTAAATTTATTTATTTATTTATTTATTTGAGATGGAGTCTCACTCTGTCACCCAGCCTGGAGTACAGGGTGCAATCCTGGCTCACTACAACCTCTACCTCCTGGGTTCAAGCTATTCTCTTGCCTCAGCCTCCTTAGTAGCTGGGACTGCAGGTTTCTGCAACCACACTCGGCTTTTTTTTTTTTTTTTTTTTTTTTTT
>NW_022299275.1:0-1780 GCF_002776525.5 Piliocolobus tephrosceles
TTCAGGAGACCCATCTCACATGCAGAGACATACATAGGCTCAAAATAAAGGGATGGAGGAAGATCTACCAAGCAAATGGAGAACAAAAAAAAGCAGGGGTTGCAATCCTAGTCTCTGATAAAACAGACTTTAAACCATCAAAGATCAAAAGAGACAAAGAAGGCCATTACATAATGGTAAAGGGATCAATCCAACAGGAAGAGCTAACTATCCTAAATATATATGCACCCAATACAGGAGCACCCAGATTCATAAAGCAAGTCCTTAGAGACTTACAAAGAGACTTAGACTCCCATACAATAATAATGGGAGACTTCAACACTCCACTGTCAACATTAGACAGATCAACGAGACAGAAAGTTAACAAGGATATCCAGGAATTGAACTCATCTCTGCACCAAGCGGACCTAATAGACATCTATAGAACTCTCCACCCCAAGTCAACAGAATATACATTCTTCTCAGCACCACATCACACTTATTCCAAAATTGACCACATAATTGGAAGTAAAGCACTCCTCAGCAAATGTAAAAGAACAGAAATTATAACAAACTGTCTCTCTGACCACAGTGCAATCAAACTAGAACTCAGGACTAAGAAACTCAATCAAAACCGCTCAACTACATGGAAACTGAACAACCTGCTCCTGAATGACTACTGGGTACATAACGAAATGAAGGCAGAAATAAAGATGTTCTTTGAAACCAATGAGAACAAAGATACAACATACCAGAATCTCTGGGACACATTTAAAGCAGTGTGTAGAGGGAAATTTATAGCACTAAGTGCCCACAAGAGAAAGCAGGAAAGATCTAAAATTGACACTCTAACATCACAATTAAAAGAACTAGAGAGGCAAGAGCAAACACATTCAAAAGCTAGCAGAAGGCAAGAAATAACTAAGATCAGAGCAGAACTGAAGGAGATAGAGACACAAAAAACCCTCCAAAAAATCAATGAATCCAGGAGTTGGTTTTTTGAAAAGATCAACAAAATTGACAGACCGCTAGCAAGGCTAATAAAGAAGAAAAGAGAGAGGAATCAAATAGACGCAATAAAAAATGATAAAGGGGATATCACCACTGATCCCACAGAAATACAAACTACCATCAGAGAATACTATAAACACCTCTACGCAAATCAACTAGAAAATCTAGAAGAAATGGATAATTTCCTGGACACTTACACTCTCCCAAGACTAAACCAGGAAGAAGTTGAATCCCTGAATAGACCAATAGCAGCCTCTGAAATTGAGGCAACAATTAATAGCCTGCCCACCAAAAAAAGCCCAGGACCAGATGGATTCACAGCTGAATTCTACCAGAGGTACAAGGAGGAGCTGGTACCATTCCTTCTGAAACTATTCCAATCAATAGAAAAAGAGGGAATCCTCCCTAACTCATTTTATGAGGCCAACATCATCCTGATACCAAAGCCTGGCAGAGACACAACAAAAAAAGAGAATTTTAGACCAATCTCCCTGATGAACATCGATGCAAAAATCCTCAATAAAATACTGGCAAACCGGATTCAGCAGCACATCAAAAAGCTTATCCACCATGATCAAGTGGGCTTCATCCCTGGGATGCAAGGCTGGTTCAACATTCGCAAATCAATAAACGTAATCCAGCATATAAACAGAACCAAAGACAAGAACCACATGATTATCTCAATAGATGCAGAAAAGGCTTTTGACAAAATTCAACAGCCCTTCATGCTAAAAACGCTCAATAAATTCGGTATTGATGGAACGTACCTCAAAATAATAAGAGCTATTTA
>NW_022299277.1:0-1283 GCF_002776525.5 Piliocolobus tephrosceles
CCCTGCTCACTTCTCATTGGACCGTGGGAGCCCTTATTTATTTTTTTTTTTCTTTTCTTTTCTTTTTTTTTTTTTTGAGATGGAGTTTGGCTCTTGTTGCCCAGGCTTGGCTTATGGCAAACTCTGCCTCCCAGCTTCAAGTAATCCTCCTGTCTCAGCCTCCTGAGTAGCTGGGATTACAGGCACCTGCCACTATGCCTGGCTAATTTTTGTATTTTTAGTAGAGATGGGGTTTTCACCATGTTGGCCAGGCTGGTCTCCTGACCTCAGGTGATCCTCCTGCCTCGGCCTCCCCAAGTGCTGGAATTACAGGTGTGAGCCACCACGTCCAGCCAGATATGTTCTTTTCTTCTTCTTCTTCTTTTTTTTTTTTTTGAGATGGAGTCTCACTTTGTCGCCCAGGCTGTAGCGCAGTGGCATGATCTCGGCTCACTGCCACCTCCGCCTCCCGGATTCGAGCAATTCTTCTGCCTCAGCCTCTGTAGTACCTGGGACTACAGGCACCCATTACCATGCCCAGCTAAGTTTTGTATTTTTAGTAGAGATGGGGTTTCACCATACTGGTCAGGCTGGTCTTGAACTCCTGACCTCAGGTGATCTGCCTGTCTCGGCCTCCCAAAGTGCTAAGCCCCCATCATTCCTCTCATGGGACGCATAAGATGTATGGAACCCAAAGTTCTGTCAATCTCTCCTCAGCCACAGTTTATATATTCTTCCCATACTCTTGGGTGACAGGAGGTCTTCCTTCTGGATCTGAAGTCCACCTAGTTTATAGTTGGCCCTGGACTCTGTAACGCTGATCAGAATCTGAGAGGATGCATCCATACATAGAGGAGGTCATGAGGGCCTCCTGAGGCGGGTGGATCACCTGAGGCCAGGAGTTTGAGACCAGCCTGGCCAACATGGTGAAACCCTGTCTCTACTAAAAATACATTTCACATTCTCTGAAAATGACCTTTTGATGTCTACTTGGAGTGTCTGAGTCCCTGAATAGAATTGAGGCCCAGAGAACGTTGCTGCTTCAGTCACTAAATTATGCCAAAGTTCTAGAAAAGTGACTGCACAAAGTAAGTACTTAAGATATGTGTGTTGAATGAATGAACCCCAACCAAAACATTCCTAGATATCTGAGTCAGCATGGAAACTCTCTTTCAGTGCCCTGATCTATCAAGGACAAAGACCAGCTAAAAAAATATATCAAAACTCCTTACAAAATCTAAAAACAGATTTGCTTTTTATATGCTTTCAATACAAAAAGTAAAGGTTGTGGTAAAGTATTTAAT
>NW_022299278.1:0-1098 GCF_002776525.5 Piliocolobus tephrosceles
GATGTTCATCAGGGATATTGGTCTAAAATTCTCTTTTTTTGTTGTATCTCTGTCAGGCTTTGTTATCCAGATGATGCTGGCCTCTTAAATGAGTTAGGAAGGATTCCCTCTTTTTGTATTGATTGGAATAGTTTCAGAAGGAATGGTACCAGCTCCTCCTTGTACCTCTGGTAGAATTTGGCTGTGAATCCGTCTGGTCCTGGACTTTTTTTGGTTGGTAGGCTATTAATTATTGCCTCAATTTCAGAGCCTACTATTGGCCTATTCAGGGATTCAACTTCTTCCTGGTTTAGTCTTGGGAGAGTGTAAGTGTCCAGGAAATTATCCATTTCTTCTAGGTTTTTTAGTTTATTTGCATAGAGGTGTTTATAGTATTCTCTGATGGTAGTTTGTATTTCTGTGGGGTTGGTGGTGATATCCCCTTTATCATTTTTTATTGCGTCTATTTGATTCTTCTCTCTTTTCTTCTTTATTAGTCTTGCTAGTGGTCTATCAATTCTGTTGATCTTTTCAAAAAACCAGCTCCTGGATTCATTGATTTTTTGGAGGGTTTTTTGTGTCTCTATCTCCTTGAGTTCTGCTCTAATCTTAGTTATTTCTTTCCTTCTGCTAGCTTTTGAATGTGTTTGCTCTTGCTTCTCTAGTTCTTTTAATTGTGATGCTTGGGTGTCAATTTTAGATCTTTCCTGCTTTCTCTTGTGGGCATTTAGTGCTATAAATTTCCCTCTACACACTGCTTTAAATGTGCCCCAGAGATTCTGGTATGTTCTTTGTTCTCATTGGTTTCAAAGAACATCTTTATTTCTGCCTTCATTTTGTTATGTACCCAGTAGTGATTCAGGAGCAGGTTGTTCAGTTTCCATGTAGTTGAGTGGTTTTGATTGAGTTTCTTAGTCCCGAGTTCTAGTTTTATTGCACTGTGGTCTGAGAGACAGTTTGTTATAATTTCTGTTCTTGTACATTTGCTAAGGAGTGCTTTACTTCCAACTATGTGGTCAATTTTCAAATAAGTGCAATGTGGTGCTGAGAAGAATGTATATTCTGTTGATTTGGGGTGGAAAGTTCTGTAGATGTCTATTAGGTCTGCTTGGTGCAGAG
>NW_022299279.1:0-8284 GCF_002776525.5 Piliocolobus tephrosceles
CAAGTGATCCACCTGCCCCGATTCTCTTTTTTTTTTTTTTTTTTTTTGAGACAGAGTCTCGCTCTGTTGCCCGGGCTGGAGTGCAGTGGCCGGATCTCAGCTCACTGCAAGCTCCGCCTCCCGGGTTTACGCCATTCTTCTGCCTCAGCCTCCCGAGTAGCTGGGACTACAGGCGCCCGCCACCTCACCCGGCTAGTTTTTTGTATTTTTTAGTAGAGATGGGGTTTCACCATGTTAGCCAGGATGGTCTTGATCTCCTGACCTCGTGATCCACCCGTCTCGGCCTCCCAAAGTGCTGGGATTACAGGCTTGAGCCACTGCGCCTGGCCCCGATTCTCTTTTAAGGTTAGTTGGCTTATCTCTGTTTTGAACATGTGGCTTGACTTTGGTTGGAACCACTGCCTAGGTTTAGATGGACCTCACAACCTGCTTTCCCCTCTAGTCAGCTGCCTGACTTCTGTCCAGACCTTCTACCTGTCTCCTGAATCTCCCAGCAGTCCATAACCCCATTTTCTCATAGAACTCACCACCTGAGCTCTGTCCAAGTCCACAAGCAAAGCTCCCTAGAGCTGTGGTCTGGATTCCTCGCTGGCCCATCACCTGAGATCCCAGTGTGTGTGTTTTTTTCTGAGATGGAGACTCACTCTGCCACCCAGGCTGAAGTGCAGTGGTGTGATCTCGGCTCACTGCAACCTGCACCTCCGGGTTCAAGTGATTCTCCTGCCTCTGCCTCCTGAGTAGCTGGGACTATAGGTGCGTGCCACCATGCACTCCTAATTTTTGTAGAGAGGGGGTTTTGCTATGTTGGCCAGGCTGGTCTTGAACGCCTGAACTCAAGTGATCCACCCACCTCGGCCTCCCAAAATGCTGGGATTACAGGCGTGAGCCACCGTGCCCAGCCGATGCCAGTGTTTTAATGTGAGTCCATCACCTTCCTTTCCCAGTGCTCTGCTACCTGAGTCCCATGCACACTCACTTCCCCATGGGCTGCTCCTCGGGCTGCCTCACCTCCACGCCCACCCACCTCAGGAATCCATAGGGCGCAGCTGACGTGCACCCACTTGGTCCCACTTCTGGTGGGCTTCAAGGCTCCTCCTCGCTTGGGGCAGAGCAGGCACTTTGGCTGGACACCCAGGGCACACGTCCGGCACAGCCAGCTGCCCGTGGGCACCTTGAGGATCCCGTAGCATGCCTAGGAGAGAGCAGGGTGGTCATGAGTCAGTGGAGTTGGCCAATCTGTGTCTGGTCAGCAGTCAGCTGCATTTGGTCCAGTGCTAGCCCCATGCTACACTGCTACACAGCCTCCAGCCTCTGGCATGTATACCTTCTGAGGAGTTACAATGCAAGGAAGGAAGGAAGGGCTCCTGGAAAGCCCTCCTTGGCCCGTCTGTATGCCTGAAATGTCACCATTTCAGTCCTCTGTGAAAGGGCTCAGATCTGCCCTCTGCTGGGAGGAAAGTCACTTTAGCCAGAGGTTCCTAACCAGCAATAGACTTCAGGAGGGTTCGAGAATCCTCTTAAGTTGAATACAAAATTGGGTGTGTACTTCCTGGAAACAAGTCCCAGAGCCCTCATATTTCTTACACAGGGACCCATGAGGAGGGCTGCACCCCTCTATGGCTTGGGTGAGACACACGAACCTAAGAGCTGCTGGGTATAAGGGATGTGTTTGTTTATATGAGACTTGCACTGCCCACCTACCTGCCAGTCCGGCGAAGTCCCTACCTCTGCGCTCCCCGGGGTCTATTCCAGTGATGGTGCATACGAGCAGCCTCAAAATGAGGGCAAGAGTGGATCTACTAGGTCCCAGTCAGGTCTGTAGTCAAGGCCCAGAGATACTCAAGACCTACAGCCTTGGGCCCCAAACCAAGGGGAGCCTGGCCAGGCTGCAGTGGCACACAAATCCAGTAATGGTGACAAGTATGTATAGCCCTTACTAGACTGTTCTAAGCAAAGACGCACAGTAAACAATTTAATCCGTGTAACAATCCACTCTTATTTATGCATAATCGAGAAAACACAGGCCCAGAGAGGTTATAAAACTTGCCTAAAGTTACATAGCTTGTGAAGCGCAGAGCCATAATTTGAAATCTGGCAGCTTTGCTCTCGGTCACAGTGGGCTGCCTTTTAGTAAATTCAGGACATGAGGAGCAGAAGAGGAGGGGAAGGGACAGGGCGCAAGGAGGAGAGGGTCTGAGGGAGGCTGATGGGAGAGGGCAGAAAGCCAACGGGCTTTGGCTTGAGTCTGGCTGGCAGGTCCAAGCCAAGGGGCCCTGGATGCACATGGCACCAGGAAGCGCCCTCGCCATTCCCTTCCTGCTCCTTCTTAAGGGCCTCTGCCCACAGTGCCTCTGGAAAGCCAAGTGGGGCCCTGCCAGGCAGTGTGTGTATACATGGCACGGGTGAGGGTGACTGGCGGGTCTGCCCACCTGATGCACACAGACGTTGCACTTGTCACAGAAGACCATCTCGTTGCCATCCTCGCCCTCAGGAGAGCGACACACGTCACAGACAACATCCTCGTCGTACTCGATGCCCAGCCCCTCCTGCGTCTCGATGGCCCTGGCCATATTCTGGTGGCACAGGGTCTCCAGTTCCTCCAGCACACGCTCTAATGTCAGCTCATCCAGCTCCGGCCTCTCTGTGAGGAGGACAGCAGGGCGTGGTGGTGTTAAGAGCCCAGCCTCCTTTGAGCTTCGAAGAGGACTTGGCTCCTGGAGCTGCAGGAATTCAGGGCAGATGTCTGGGAGGGTTTCTGTCCATCCACTGTGGGACCTGGGAGAAGCAGCTCCATCCTCTGAAAACTGAATGGTCTGGACCATCCCATCTCAACGGCCCTGACCTGTCCTGGTGTTCTGACTTTAGACAGCCTGCCTGTGACCACAGGGACATGTGTGTACAATTAACATGGAAGTGTCTCTGGGATGCGGCCAGCTCCATGGGAGAAGGCACTGCTTGTGCTGTGTGTATGAGGGGACCTCTGAGTGTGGCTGAATAGGGAAGCGTTAGCCCTTCCTGGGGCATTAGTGGGCTCCAGCCAGGTGGCCCACACCTCCTGACCCCAGCCCCATTTGCCATCCTGACCACAGCCCCATTTGCCATCCTAGAGTCCCCTGCATGCTCACTTACTCTTCATGTAACATCCGTGCTTACCACAATAGCCCCAACAGCGCTGCAACTGATGTGCTATCATTGCCCCCACCTGACAGCTGCAGAAACTTCAGGAGGCACAGAGACACTAACCAGTCAGGTCACCATTCAGTAATGCAGTATGGACACTCCCTCCAGATCCATGCCTGGGCCACGGCCCCTCTTGGGATGGGGAGAAAACCCTCCCTGCCCTGCCCTGATCCCATTCTTAATGCAGTGGTCACCTACCCATCTCCTTAAGCTCCGAGTTGATCAGCTCCAGCCAGTAGGCGTCAATCTCGTCCAGGTCATAGCGGCTGCCCCCCGGCCAATCAGGCTGGGAGCCCTCACCAAGCGTGGTGCTGCTCGGGGATGCCTGGGCAGGGGGGCCTTCCAGCGGCGGGAGGATCCTAGAAAATCAAGACAAAATGTCATGAAGGGAGGGGCCCTCAGCCTGCTGCCCTAGGGGTTCCAGGGAGCTGACCAGTCCAGCTCAGGAGCCGATGGACAAGTGTGCTTTGATGCCACACAGGGCCCACCTCCTTCCACCCCCTCCTTCATTTCTTCTTCCACCATCTGCCCACCCTGCAGAGACTCAGATGAGTCTCTGAGGGTGACTCAGAGACTGAGTGGATGAACAGGCAGCACACAGATCTGAGGGTGACTCAGAGACTGAGTGGATGTACAGGCAGCACACAGAAGACCCAAAGGGCAGTAGGGCACTGTAAGGGAAGGGAGTCAGGGCTGATCCACAGCCTTGCTCACCCTATAAACACCCACCTGCCCAGGGTTCATCCACTTCCTCCCTTCAGGGTAGCTGGGCCTTAGCTAAAGCCCCGTGGCCTGGATCTAACCCTGCTAGGGCCTGTAGGAGGTGTCCTATGTGCCGTCATGGGCAATGGCCTGTGTCAGCAACAAGTGAGGTAGTGCCAGCTGGACTTCGCGTCCCTCAACATACCCCTCAAGGCTGCGGACAAGGCAGGGGTTGTCTACATACTCCCAGAAGCCCAAGCCCCCTTTTTACCAACAGCCCGAAAACCCCATTGACTTGAGCAGAACTGAGGTCACCTCTCCTCTGAGATAAGGAGGAGCCCTACCTGGTTACCCGGCTGCGGCCTAGGGTGACCCTTTCCAGACAAAAGTCCGCATGCCACCTTGCCCTTCTCCCAGACACAATGTTATGTGAGCAGTGAGTGTCCTGCTACATAGTTACCTGGCCCCACGACCAAGACGGAAGTCAAATCCCTTGGATACAAAGAATCCTGCCTGCTGCAGTCCCAGGATCCCTTCCCAGCTCAGCCCCCCTTTGCGGCCACAGCTCTGCTGCTGAGGCAGCTTGGAAAGGCCTGGCCGCAGGGTGTGGACTCAAAGGCCTGCTTCACCGCTTACTGTGTGACTCTGGGGAAGCCACTCAACTTCTCTGGGCCCCAGTGTTCCCAAACCCCAAAATGGGTCAATAATAATAGTACCAGGCTGGGCACGGTGGCTCACGCCTGTAATCCCAGCACTTTGGGAGGCCAAGGCAGGCGGATCACCTGAGGTCGGGAGTTCGAGACCAGCCTGACCAGCATAGAGAAACCCCGTCTCTACTAAAACTACAAAATTACCCAGGCATGGTGGCGTATGCCTGTAATTCCAGCTACTTAGAAGGCTGAGGCAGAAGAATCGCTTGAACCCAGGAGGTGGAGGCTATGGTGAGCAGAGATCGCGCCACTGCACTCCAGCCCGAGCAACAAGAGCAAAGCTCTGTCTCAAAAATAATAATAGTAATAATATCTACCTTATGTGGTTGGTGAGAGGATTAAATGGATTAATGTTTGCAAAGACCACCGCGTGTGTGTGTGCGTGTGTGTGTGTCTGGTGTGGGGTGTGTGTTTTATGTGATGTGTGATGTGTGGTGTGTGGGGTGTGTGTATGTGTTGTGTGATGTGTATGTGTGATGTGTGGTGTGTGATGTGTGTGTATGTGTTGTGTGATGTGTGTTGTGTGTTGTGTGATGTGTGATGTGTGTTGTGTGATGTGTGGTGTGTGATGTGTGATGTGTGGTGTGTGGGGTGTGTGTATGTGTTGTGTGTTGTGTGATGTGTGTTGTGTGATGTGTGTGTATGTGTTGTGTGATGTGTGTGTGTGATGTGTGGTGTGTTTGTGTGTGTATGTGTGTGTTGAGACCCTGGGATGCTACCGCTCTCCTGAAATGGAATATAGGGGGCATTTTGCCTCAGGAGGGCACGGTTTCCTCTTGGCTCCGCTGTGTGCTGCCCCTCAGTTCCTGATGCCAGTTCAAAAAGCCAGCTCTTCCCACCCCCCACGGGTTGCTATGGTTATTGCTTCGGAGCCTGGCCTCCATCTGGCCAGCTCTGCCAGGGTAGAGAGGCCCCTTACTTGAGAGGCATCCTGGGGTCGGGGGCAAGGCTGCCAGAAGCTGTGACTCAGCGCTGACAGGGAGGGAGGGGCAGGGCTTTAGATGGCACAGAGACATGGCAGAGCTGTGGCGAGGGCTCCTGGGCTTCCCCACCACCACATCCAGTGTCAGCAAAAAGGGTAGGAACGATGAAGGAGACGGGGAGGCAGGGGCCCAGGCCAAGAGAGACAATGGCCTCCAAGCCAGAAGGAAGGTCTATATAAGGTCAAAGGGGCACGGAGAAGGGGAAGGGGCTTGGCACCACCTTTGCCCACACAAGAGGCCCAAATGAAGGCAGATCCTAGGTCATGATCACGGTATGGCTGCACCCCACACCAACAGGTGATTCCATATGGAAGCGATACTAATACCCTCAGTCCAACACAATTCTGCCTTTCCCCGTGAAACTGTTACTTGAATAAACACATTCTTTTAAAAATGCAGCCTGTAATTTGGTTGTGAACGGCTTTGATTGTGCCCTAAGCACATGCTGAGTGGGGGTGTCCGGATGCCCACCACTTCCTGGCATAACTACCCACATCTGCTCGACTGGTCGGCGGCCACCTGGCCAAGCCTCTTGGGATCAGGATCACTGTGCTCCTTCTGCAGAGTCAGGGTGAAGGGACTCACACCACAAGGTATCTGTTGTGCTTCCTGGGTCTCTCCTCTTCATCTGTTTGCCCCCTTCCGGCTCTGGCTCTGAAGGAAGTTCTCCTACCAGGCGTGGACTGACCTGACCTGAGGACAAGGCCTCACCCTCAGCTGTAGCCAGGAGGATGGAGGTCAGCTGAGAGGAGGGCATCAGCTGGCTGGGATCTATGGGAGGGGAGGAGGTCTTTACCCCAGAAGACCAGACACACACCAGAGGTTGGTTCTGCCCTGGCTGAGACTTCTGGCCACAGTGAGGGGCAGGACAGGCCCTCACTCAATTCAGTCTGGAGAAGGGCGAGACAAGTGCTCATTGTTCAGACAGATTTCAGACCATGAGGTGGGCAGACCCACCCAAAGGCCAGGGAGGTAGGGACAGAGGGGGCCTGGGGTGGCAGCTGGGGAAGGGCAACCAGAAACAGCCTGCCGGGACGACGGGGGCAACAGCGCTCTGACTCTGGGCCTCACAGGGGCAGCCCAGGGCTTGCTCCCGGGGCCTCTGATTTCCTGGCCCAGCCCACTAGGCCTGGTGGCCCTGCAGGGAATTCCCCAGAATTTCCCAACTTCCTCATCTATAAAATGGGGACAATTATATGTAGTTTGTAAAGCTAATATGATTGTTAAATGAAAAGATGAACACAGGCTCAGCACAGCAAGTCCTCAAGAACAGGGTTTCTCTAACAATTCTGACCCTGGCGGCTACCAGGCAGCCTTCCAGATGAGGGCTGCGCAGTGGGAGGTGCCAGGAGGATGGAGTGGCTAGAGGGAGACAGCGGCAGAAGAGGTGTGGAGATGAATCTAAGAGAGCACCTCCCCACCCCCAGTCCATCCTCTCCAAAGATCACGGACGGGCCAGGAGCTCCTGGCTCATGTCAGCTTAGCACAGCCATGCCTATGCTGGGAATGCACCTCGTAAAGCCAAAGCAGCTGGAACACGTGCTCTCCTCTTGATGTCAACAGATAAAGCACCCTACAGGCAGACAGAAGCCAAGCTACTGGTATGGAAGCATCTGCAATTAATTACCCAGGCCAGGAGATGTTTCCGGAACCAACTGACACTGACATCAAGTAGAGAGGACAGACCGCTGGGCCAAGCCTAATCAAGACTGACCTCGCTCTGCCTACCTGGTGGCCTGCCCTTCCCCCATCACCCGGCGCACTGGTACTTGTGGCAGTGACCTGGCATACATATTCTCACTTCTGGAGAGGCCTGGGGCACCCCTGATTCTCAGAAGGCCCCAGACAAGTGTTAATAAACACTCAGCCATCAGGAGTCACTGGAACAGGATTGCCTGCCCCTCCCCTTCCAATCCCCACAGAGCACCCTATTGGTGCTTCAAGTCTGCTGTGCCTATGATCCAATCATAGCTGCAGCTGCCAGGAAACGAGGGTGCCAACGTCAAGGGAGGTAACAGCTGTGATCTTTGCCCCAGGCCTGGTCTACATGGGATCGAGCAAGAGCCACGAGGTTGCCAAGGCCAGGAGTAGACGGCCAAAAATCCAAGCTGCCCAGACCAGGCAGACTGGTGGGTGGGGGAGGCCAGGACACAAGACCCCTCTGCCCTGAGACATGACTTGGAGGGTTTCCCAGGTTGCATAAAGAAGCACTTGGCTGAACTCCGTAGCTGGAGGCAAGACCCAGGGCCATGTGGCTACCTCCTGACAAGAGCGGCCAGAAGTCTCTCCATCTCATGAGACCAGAAGCGTATAAAGCCCAGAGGACTCATCTCTGAACCAGCCCTAGCAGGGGAACCTACCCAGAGGCCTGTAATAGCAATGGCTTCCTGACCATCTGCTGTATGCCAGGCACTTGACTCCCCCTCTAAGAACTCCCTTAAAAGATTCAAGAAGTCAAAAGCATGGCTTAAGGCCGGGCGTGGTGGCTCACGCCTGTAATCCCAGCACTTTGGGAGGCCGAGATGGGCGGATCACAAGGTCAGGAGATTAAGACCGTCCTGGCTAACACAGTAAAACCCCATCTCTACTAAAAATACAAAAAATTAGCTGGGCATGGTGGCACGCACCTGTAATCCCAGTTACTTGGGAGGCTGAGGCAGGAGAATCTCATGAACCCGGGAGTCGGAGGTTGCAGTGAGCCAAGATTGC
>NW_022299280.1:0-1164 GCF_002776525.5 Piliocolobus tephrosceles
GGTGTAACGTTGTGAGATGAATTCTCACCTCACAAAGCAGTTTCTCAGAATATTTTTTTCTAGTTTTTATGTGGGAATATTTCCCTTTTTACTATAGGTGTCAATGCACTCCCAAATATCCGTCTGTGGAATCCACGAAAACAGTGTTAGCAAATTTCTCAATGAAAGGAACAGTGTAACTCTGTGAGATTATTTCACACATCACAAAGCAGTTTCTCAGAAAGCTTTTTAGTTTTAATCTGAGGGTACTTCCTTTGTCAACAAATGCTACAATGCACTCCCAAATGTCCCTTTTCAGATTCCATGAAAAGAGTGTGAGTAAGCCTCTCCATGAAAAGAAAGGTTTAGCTATGTAAGACAAATTCACACATCACAAGAAATTCTTCAGAAACCTTCTTTCTAGTTTTTATCTGTGGATATTTATTTTGTCACCATAGACTTCAATGCGATCCAAAATATCCCTTCTCAGATTCTCCAAAAACAGTGCTACCAAACTATTCCCTGAAAAGAATCCTGAAACTCTGTGAGAAGAATTCACAAATTACACAGCAGTTTCTCAGAAAGTTTCTTTCTTGTTACCATCTGTGGATAATTCCTTTGTCCACATAATCTACAATGTGCTCCCAAATACCCAGTGCAGATTCCAAGAAAACAGTGTTAGCAAATTACTCAATGAAAGGTACAGTGTAACTCTGGGAGATGAATTCACACATCACAAATCTGTTTCCCAGAAACCTTCTTCTGGTTTATATCTGATGATATTTCCTATTCCAACACAGGCCTCAATGTGTGCCCAAATATCCCTTTGCAGCTTCCACGTAAACAGTATTACCAAACCACTCCATGAAAAAAAAGGTGTAACTCTGTGACGTGAATTGACAGATCACAAAGAAGTTTTTCAGAAAGCTTCTTTCTCTTTCATCTCAGGATATTTCCTATGTCACCACAGGCTTCAATGCAATTCAAGATATCCCTTCTGAGATTCACCAAAAACAGTCTTATGAAACTACTGTGTGAAAGGTAAGGTGTAACTCTGTGAGATGAACTCACAAATCAAAAAGCAATTTCTCAGAAAACTTGTTTTTGGGTTTTATCTGAGGATGTGTCCTTTGTAGCCATATGCTTCAATGCGCTCCCAAATATCCTATTGCATATTCCATGAAA
>NW_022299281.1:0-1810 GCF_002776525.5 Piliocolobus tephrosceles
TGCAGAACCAGCCATCTTGGGCACCCCGGGCACGCTCAGGTCGATGCCCAAAACCAACGCTGTGCGTGGCCCTGACGTCTGCGTGTTCGCATCACTCCACGCACATTGCTCGGTCATCTCCTCGGTGAGTTTGTCAGCTCGTTGTGTAGTTCTGGGGGTCTCTGTTCCGGGTGGTGGTGGTGATGACAGGCTCCCCAGCGCCCCAGCTCAGGTGTGGTAGGTGATGCCACCAATGGCTCCTTATTTCTCAGACACTTGAGCGGGTGCTCTGTGTAGCCAGTTCCACCTGCAGCAGCGTGTGTTCCCTCCGCCGAGTCCATCTGGAGTGTGTGCCTGCCTTGTGTTGAGATGCAGCCACCTTTCAGGGAGGAACTGTGTCCTGTTCGCATATGTCTCCTGTGGTGTATCTCATGGCTGAATAAGTACCTATAGGATATCTCGGTGTCTGAATGATAGGTTCATTGGAAGGAAAACTTTATACTTTTTTTTCTTTTTGAGATGGAGTTTCACACTCAATGCCCAGGCTGAAGTGCAATGGCACGCTCTTGGCTCGTTGCAACCTCTCTCCCTCCCAGGTGCAAGTGATTCTCCTCCCTCAGCCTCCCAAGTAGCTGGGGTTACAGGCATCTGCCACCATGCCTGGCTAATTTTTGTATTTTCATTAGAGACGGGGTTTCACCATGTTGGCCAGGCTGGTCTTAAACTCTTGACCTCAGGTGATGCACCCACCTCAGCCACCCGAAGTGCTGGGATTACGGCCATGAGCCACCGCACCCAGCAACTTAATACCCCACTTTTTTTTTTTTTTTAATCATAATGGGCTTGTTAAATGCTTACGCTAATGCTTATTTTTTAAAATGTTATCTGTGACCTTTCAGGTTTTCATAGCATTTCTCCTGTGAAAATTTTAAAAAGGCCCTTTAGTCGTGGAGTGGGGGGAAAAGGAGTTATCCCTTTCAGCAGAGGGAGATGGAGGAACCAGGCCCTGGTGGGTCTGAGCCCAGGCAGTCACCCCAGCCTTGGTGCTTACTTAGGTCTGTTCTCCGTTCACTGTAGCAGCGTCCACTCTCATTGTCAGCTTAACAATAAGCTTTTTCCTCTTTCTATCCAGAACAGTTTGTTAACCATCATGTTAAGGTGTCGAGAATGATGGCTTTCAGGTCTCAGATACGACACAAGGAGTAAATACAGCTGACCCTGAACGACATGGGTTTTGAGCTTCGAAGGCTCACTTAAGTTAATTTTTTTTTCCCAACCAAACCCTTATTGACGAAACCTGACTTTGTGGAGGGCCGATGTTTCCCACATGCGGTTCCATAGGGTGGCCGCAGGCTCCTGTGGATACGTAATTTTGGTAAACTCGGGGGGTGTTCTGGAATCCATGTCCCTGTGTATACAGAGTGACAACTGTAGCTTTTAAAAGGTTGTGTCCTGCCTTGTCCTAAAAAGGCTCCAAGGTGGATGCAAAATTATTTCATTCTCTTGGTTTTCTCGGTGGGATATTGATGTTTATTCTTCAGTGTCTAAAATCCTGAGTGAAAAGAGTTAGTGCTTCAGGAACAAAGTCAGTCTGGAAACACATACTGAGATACCCACCTTTTCTTCATGGTTTCACAAAAGGTCATGATCATATTTTATTCAGTTGAACCGTAGCAAGCTGCCAATATTTGCTGATTTTGGCCAACAAAATGGCAAGTTCGTACGATATTAAAAACAAAGGCCTCTGGATGGGAAAATAGCAATTGGTAAGAACCTGAAGTTGTCTGTCATGGCCTGTGAGTCACAGGTAAATAAACCTGCATGAGGGGAC
>NW_022299282.1:0-5067 GCF_002776525.5 Piliocolobus tephrosceles
TTTTGGTATTTTTAGTAGAGACGGGGTTTCACCGTGTTAGCCAGGATGGTCGCGATCTCTTGACCTCGTGATCCACCCTCCTCGGCCTCCCAAAATGCTGGGATTACCGGCTTGACCACGGCACCTCCCTGTTAATGACCACTGGCCGTGGCATGTGCAGGTATCGCCGAAAATGGGCTGTCAGCTATTGGTGAGGGCCACACGTGCGGTAGAGCGCGTGTGCACGCACGAAGTTGGTGGGCACCTGCAGGGTATTGCATGCACGCCTGCTGTGCAGGGGCTGGCATGTGCCTGGGTGCGTGTGAGCATAGCCCCTGCAGTCTGCATGTGAGTGGCAGTGCTTGGAGGCCTGGTGGCTGGGGGTCTCTGTGGGGCAGCTTGCATGTGCAGGGAGTCCTGGTGAGAGCGTGGACGTGGGGAGGAGACTGTCCTGGCTTCAGGCTCCCTCAGCTCCGATGGCCCCTGGACAGCATCACCTCGCCTCTGCCCCAGTGACAGAATAGGGGCTGACTGGGAGGCTCCTTGCTAGCAGGACATCCTTCACTCTCCTCTCCCTCAAGACCCTGAGGGTGGGTGGGGGCTGTGGCCAGGGAGGCAGGCTGTCTGTCTGTCTGCCCGTCCTGGGCCCAGCCCCTGGGGTGCAGGTGGCCTTACGGGTTTGTGCTCAGGCAGCCAGTCGGGGATGCTTAGGCCGCTGATCTCTGCCACAATCTTCTTCCGGTGGCCCGGCTTGGTGACACCAATGGCCGTGAGGTCCTAGGCAGAGGGGAGGCTTGTCAGCTGGGGGCTGGGCCCGTCTGTGGGACGCAGCTGGCACCGGCGGCGTGTGGAAAGCTCACCTCGGGGGTCATGCGGCTGATGGTGGGCAGGTCGTAGCCAGCGCTGATGAAGTTGGGGGTGTAGAGCTGCAGCTGGAACGCGGTGAGCCATTGGCTCACGGCCTCGGCGCTCTGGAAGACACAAGGCACCCACTGCAGGCTCGCCTGCCCGGCTGTGCCCTGCCACCACAGCGCCTCCTTCTCTGCTTGGCCGGCCAGCCGTGCAGCTGCTGTGTCCGCTGTCCGCTGCTCCATCTGCAGCAGGCCCCGGTGAGCCTGGCCCGTGAATGATCCTCAGTCCACAGTCCCTGAGGCGCCTCCTGGAGCATCCTCCACCCTTCCGCCTTCTGGGATCTCCACTGGGGGGCGGGGGGGCTGCTGCTGTCCACCGCATGCCTCCCTGACTGTTCCCTGCTCCTGCACCAGGGACGCCCTGCGCCATCTTGGGGAGGCAGGTGGTGTGGCCCCTTCGGAAGGAGCTCCGGGAAAGGGGCCTCGGGCTGGACCGGAAGGTAGGCTCTGTGCCCACAGGCAGGGGCACCTTGCCTCCTCCACCGTGCAGGACTCAGCCAGCAGCTTACGCCTCCCCAGCACGCAGGTGCACTCACACACCACGCGCCGCGCCCATGCATGCACTGCACCATCTCATACCCAGCCCCTTCCACCTGTACACAGACACGCGTGCCCGGTTCGCAGTCACACCATCACACAGGCATCCCGCACACACACATGCACACATGGAGGCACAGGTTGGCCCACACGCACAGCCTTTACAACAACGACACCCATACACGCAGGCGGACACACACAACACACACAGACTGACAGACAGAGGAGAGGGTCTGGTCTGGCAGTGCCCCCGACCCCACCGCAGCCAGGCCAGGCAGGCTGTGTAGGCACCCATCAGCCCATCGGCCTTACAGCCTCTCCCCGGAGCCCACAATGGGAGCACCCCCAAGCCCTGTACCTTGCCCTCCGATGCTGGCTCCAGCTTCTTGGGTGGCTGCTCCCCATAGACCTGCCCGGCATGGGCCACTGGAGGCTGGGACCGGGCCGCACCTGAGGACGAGAGTAGGTGGGGGACAAGAGCTGTCGGGCTGCTTTCCTCTGTCGGGCTGTGCGGCAGCAGCCTTGCTCTTACCTGCAGAGCCTTCTGGAGGCTTGGCGGGGCTGTCCCCTGTGCTGGACTCGGAGATGGACTTCTGGGAAAGCACCGTTGCCAGGAGCTGCAACCCAGAAACACCGGCTTGTTGCCTGCTCCCAGCCCTGGCCAACCTAGCCCCGACCACCACCCCACCTACCTTGATACCCTCAGAGCCCGCGTGTAGGGTGTGGCCCCCGCTGCCCCGGCTGCCAGCCACACCGCTAATGCTGCCGCTTCGGTCCCCACCTGCCAGTGTGAGAGAGCAAGATGAGGCCAGTGCTGGCCCCTGCCTGGCCCCACAGTGGTGCCTTGTGGAAGTCCTGCCACCTCTGCCCTTCAGGGACCCGGCTTACCTGCACAAGGCTTCCTCAGCACCCAGATCTCCTCTGGGGGTGCAGAAGGTCCCGATGAGCTGCTTCCCTGGGGCAGGCTTGGCTCAGCGCCTGCTCGGGAACCTGTAGGTCGAGCACAGCCTCCTGAGACCTGGGCCAGCGAGGGCGGGTGCTGACACAGGGGAGGTGGCGCAGAGGCCAGGCAGCCACAGCAAGGGGGTCCTCTCTGCCTGCTGTTGTCTCCAGGGAGCTGAGAGCCCCGAGGAAGACCCCTCCCCTGCCAGACATTTAGAGCAGGAGAGAGGCAGAGGCAGCCAAGGCTAGGCATCCTGCTGGTGGCCCTGGGGTCCTGCGGGCAGGGGCCAGAGACTGCTGGATGGTGTGAGCATCTCTGTACTGGGGAGTGGGGGGCAGGCAAGAAGCCCCCCACAAGCTGGAGCCAAGGCTCCCACTTGGGAGCTAGATGGCCATGACCGGGGGCTGGCCCTGCTTGTCCACCTCTATGTCCTCCATCAGGAGTAAACGGGCCCCTGGTCCCTCAGAGCCGCCATGTGGGGCTTCACAGCCTGGGTCCCTGGCCTAGTCCCTCTCCTCAGCCTCCTGTTCCTCAGATGTGCCCAGCTCTTGCCTGCCTCAGCGCCTTTGGTTTTTCCCTTTTTTCTTCACCAAGAGCACTCAAGTGAGTGCCTTTGTTGTTATCATTATTATTTTGAGACAGAGTCTCGCTCTGTCCCTCAGGCTGGTGCAATCTTGGCTCACTGTAGCCTCCACTTCCCAGGCTCAAGCAAACCTCCCACCTCAGCCTCCCAAGTCTCTGGGGCCATAGGCGCACACCATCGTGCTTGGCTAATTTTATGTTTTGTAGAGATGGAATCTCACTATGTTGTCCAGGCTGATCTCGAACTCCCGGGCTCAAACAGTCCTCTCACCTTGGCCTCCCAAAGTGCTGGGATGACAAGCGTGAGCTACCATGCCTGGCCCCGTCCCCTTTTAATGCACAGCTCCTGCCACCTGGAACCCACCAGTCTCTCAGGGCATTCTCTGGCCTCCTCTGACTGCCTCATCTCAAGCAGGCCCTCCCTGTGCTCCGGGTCACTGGTAAGTACATGTCCTGTTATGTTTACTTCACTGTCCCCTGCCCCCTCCTGCCCCAGGGCGAGCTCCTTGGGAGTTGGGTCCCCATCTGTCCTGGTGGCCAGTTCAGAACCAGACGTGGTGGCACACAGTGCTTGGTGGAACGCACAAAGGAACAGGTTGGGAACGGATGAGGAGATGGCCGCTGGGGCACCCTGATGCTCCCCACTCAACCCCACATTGGTACCCAGAAACCCAGCCCTGCTGGGCCCCCACACCCTTAGCATGCTCGCTGCTTCCAGTCCCCAAGCCCAAGGTGCGCAGCCCCTGCCTGCCCCCCAGGGTGGGGTGGAACTTGCCTGCTCGCTTGATGATGGCCTCGCCCAAGGAGGAAGGGAAGTAGCCCACCCGGTCATTACCCGTCCGGTTGTCATGGATACAGCCCTTCCACCGGCCATCCGGATGCTGCTCGAGGACCTGGCCAGTAAGGTGGGGGGCGCTCAGGGAGATGCCCCATTTTGCAGTCTCCTGCCCAGTGCCCCCCAGTTGCGGCAGGAGGGTGTTCTGGGGTGCACACGCCCAGCTGCCAACCCCCCCCTGCCGAGATAGCCCGAGGCCATGCTTACTGTGATGATGTCCCCCGCCTTCACATTGAGGCTGGTCAGGTCGTAATTGTTGCAATAATCCTTGGTCGCCCGGACCTGCAGGGCCGCTGAGGCCTCTGGGGATACAGGAGGGGGCCCCCCAAGTCCTGCGGGCTGATCTGGCCCAGCCCCAGCCCCAGCCACTGCCCCTCTGCCCTGCCTGGGCCCACCTCGCAACAGCTGCTTGATCTCCCTGCTGGCCTGGGACGTGGTGAACTGGTGCACGATGTCCAGGGCTGTCTGGCTGTAGGTGTTCCTCACGTGGGCATTGATCCCGCTCTGCACATGTGAGAGGTGAGGCCCTGTCAGGAGCCCCTACAGCCCACTGGGCCCAGCACCCCTGGCCCTCACACTCACATCCAGCAGCAGCCGCACCACCTCTGTCTTCCCGCAGAGCGCAGCCTCGTGCAGGGCCGTGCCGGACTTGGTCTGGCGGTTAATGTCGATGCCGGCTTGGAGGAGGAGCCTGGCGGGAAGGCAAGGTGGACAGGCGGGGCCTTCCAGCAGGAGGCCGGCCCCAGCACCCCCAAGCCAGGCCTCCATTTCCAGTTACCCCAGCAGTCTGGTTGGGGGCTGAGGACCGTCTAGCCCTGCCCCGTGTCTCTGACATTCACTGAGTGCTGAGCGCTTTTTCTTGTACTGTTTTTTTTTTTTTGAGACGGAGTTTCACCCTTGTTGACCAGGCTGGAATGCCACGGTGCGATCTCGGTTCACTGCAACTTCCACCTCCTGGATTCAAGCGACTCTCCTGCCTCAGCCTCTGGAGTAGCTGGGATTACAGGCACCTGCCACCACGCCCAGCTAATTTTGTATTTTTGGTAGAGACGGGGTTTCCACCATTTTGGCTAAGTTGGACACAAACTTCTGACCTCAGGTGATTCACCCACCTCGGCCTCCCAAAGTGCTGGGATTACAGACATGAGCCACTGAGTCCAGTCTGCTTTTTCTTTTTTTTTTTTTTTTGAGGCGGAGTCTTGCTCTGTCGCCGGGACTGGAGTGCAGTGGCCGGATCTCAGCTCACTGCAAGCTCCGCCTCCCAGGTTTACGCCATTCTC
>NW_022299283.1:0-1602 GCF_002776525.5 Piliocolobus tephrosceles
CTTCCCAGCGGCTTTATTTACCTACTTAAGCCTCAGTGATGGCGGGCGCCCCTCCCCCAGCCTCGCTGCTGCCTTGCGGTTAGATTGCCGCAGACTGCTGTGTTAGCAAGGAGGGAGGCTCAGTGGGCGTGGGACCCTCCCGGCCTGGTGTGGGATATATTCTCCGGTGTGCCGGTTACAGCGCAGTATTGGGGTGGGAGCTACCCGATTTTCCAGGTGTTGTGTGTCTCAGTTCCCCTGGCTAGGAAAAGGGACTCCCTTCCCCCTCGCGTTTCCCAGGTGAGGCGATGCCTCGCCCTGCTTCAGCTCTGGCTGGTCCGGCTGCAGCAGCTGACCCGCACGGATTATCCCGCACTCCCGAGTGAGATGACCCCAGTACCTCAGTTGAAAATGCAGAAATCACCGGTCTTCTGTGTCGCTCACGCTGGGAGATAGAGACTGAAGCTGTTCCTATTCGGCCATCTTGCTCCGCCCCCCCAAGGTTTTCTTTAATACTCGCTGGTAGGAGGATTTTTTCAGAAGAGCAACTCATTTCTCTCTGGAACTCGCCATAAGACCCAGTAGACTGGAAAGTTTTACCTGCAGTCTCCTGACAACGGATACCATAGATAACTAGACCTTTTGTCTCTAAAATAGGTATGGAGAATCTCAACATAGGAGGATAAGTCTGTGAAAAATAGCATTAGGTTCACAAAGTCCTGCTGAAACAGCACTTGAAGGAAAGTTCTCTTTGAGGATTCTTTTTTTAAATTTTTTTGAGATGAAGTTTCGCTCTGTTGCCCAGGCTGGAGTGCAGTGGCACAATCTCAGCTCACTGCAACCTCTGTCTCCCAGGTTCAAGCAATTCTCCTGCCTCAGTCTCCTTAGAAGCTAAAATTATAGGCACACACCATCATGCCTGGTTAATTTTTGTATTTTTAGTAGAGACAGGATTTCATCATTTTGGTTAGGCTGGTCTTGAACTCCTGACCTCAGGTGATCCACCCACCTCAGCATCCCAAAGTGCTGGGATTACAGGTGTGAGCTACCACGCCCAGTCCTCTTTGAGGATTCTTTCAGACTAGCATCGATTTGTTTTTCTAAGACCACCAGAGTGGGCACAAAAGAACCAGCGAGTAGGCAAGGCTAAAAGCAAAACTGCAAATTTATTCTTTGGTCATCTAGCTTCAGGGACCTGAGCTGGAGGGGGGGGGGGGATTTCTAATACAGTCCTGACAAGAGTCGGGGCTGAGAAAGCCCGCCCCCGGCGCATCTGCTGGGAGCGACTTTTCTAGGAGTGGAAGGGCAATAGGCAGGGCACGGGCATGTCGGGGGAGGGGGGGCACTCTGCAGGTGCCACCAGGTAAATCTTGGTCTCCTCGGATTGACATCACCTGGTGCATGCCTGATTAATCTGCACCTTCCCGGGCGTCAGCTGCATTCTCGCACACACGGGAAGAGTTGGTGGTGAAGAAGAACCCGGAAGTGAACCATCCTGCCTCCCTTCATCCAAACAAGCATGGCATTGGTTCTGAGTGTTCTTACACATTCAGAAAGTAAAGCATCAAGGTTTACAGTGTAGGCCAGGCATGGTGGTTCACATCTGCAATTTCAGTTCTTGGG
>NW_022299284.1:0-2063 GCF_002776525.5 Piliocolobus tephrosceles
TCTTTTCCTAACTGAATACCCTTGATTTCTTTCTCTTGCCTGATTGCCCTAGCCAGAACTTCCAACACTATGTTGAATAGGAGTGGTGAGAGAGGGCATCCCTGTCTTGTGCCAGTTTTCAAAGGGAACTTTTCCAGTTTTTGCCCATTCAGTATGATATTAGCTGTGGGTTTGTCATAAATAGCTCTTATTATTTTGAGGTACGTTCCATCAATACCGAATTTGTTGAGCGTTTTTAGCATGAAGGGCTGTTGAATTTTGTCAAAAGCCTTTTCTGCATCTATTGAGATAATCATGTGGTTCTTGTCTTTGGTTCTGTTGATATGCTGGATTACGTTGATTGATTTGCGAATGTTGAACCAGCCTTGCATCCCAGGGATGAAGCCCACTTGATCATGGTGGATAAGCTTTTTGATGTGCTGCTGAATCCGGTTTGCCAGTATTTTATTGAGGATTTTTGCATCGATGTTCATCAGGGAGATTGGTCTAAAATTCTCTTTTTTTGTTGTGTCTCTGCCAGGCTTTGGTATCAGGATGATGTTGGCCTCATAAAATGAGTTAGGGAGGATTCCCTCTTTTTCTATTGATTGGAATAGTTTCAGAAGGAATGGTACCAGCTCCTCCTTGTACCTCTGGTAGAATTCAGCTGTGAATCCATCTGGTCCTGGGCTTTTTTTGGTGGGTAGGCTATTAATTGTTGCCTCAATTTCAGAGGCTGCTATTGGTCTATTCAGGGATTCAACTTCTTCCTGGTTTAGTCTTGGAAGAGTGTACGTGTCCAGGAAATTATCCATTTCTTCTAGATTTTCTAGTTGATTTGCGTAGAGGTGTTTATAGTATTCTCTGATGGTAGTTTGTATTTCTGTGGGGTCGGTGGTGATATCCCCTTTATCATTTTTTATTGCGTCTATTTGATTCCTCTCTCTTTTCTTCTTTATTAATCTTGCTAGCGGTCTGTCAATTTTGTTGATCTTTTCAAAAAACCAACTCCTGGATTCATTGATTTTTTGGAGGGTTTTTTGTGTCTCTATCTCCTTCAGTTCTGCTCTGATCTTAGTTATTTCTTGCCTTCTGCTAGCTTTTGAATGTGTTTGCTCTTGCCTCTCTAGTTCTTTTAATTGTGATGTTAGAGTGTCAATTTTAGATCTTTCCTGCTTTCTCTTGTGGGCACTTAGTGCTATAAATTTCCCTCTACATACTGCTTTAAATGTGTCCCAGAGATTCTGGTATGTTGTATCTTTGTTCTCATTGGATTCAAAGAACATCTTTATTTCTGCTTTCATTTCGTTATGTACCCAGTAGTCATTCAGGAGCAGGTTGTTCAGTTTCCATGTAGTTGAGCGGTTTTGATTGAGTTTCTTAGTCCTGAGTTCTAGTTTGATTGCACTGTGGTCAGAGAGACAGTTTGTTATAATTTCTGTTCTTTTACATTTGCTGAGGAGTGCTTTACTTCCAATTATGTGGTCAATTTTGGAATAAGTGTGATGTGGTGCTGAGAAGAATGTATATTCTGTTGACTTGGGGTGGAGAGTTCTATAGATGTCTATTAGGTCCGCTTGGTGCAGAGATGAGTTCAATTCCTGGATATCCTTGTTAACTTTCTGTCTCGTTGATCTGTCTAATGTTGACAGTGGAGTGTTGAAGTCTCCCATTATTATTGTATGGGAGTCTAAGTCTCTTTGTAAGTCTCTAAGGACTTGCTTTATGAATCTGGGTGCTCCTGTATTAGGTGCATATATATTTAGGATAGTTAGCTCTTCCTGTTGGATTGATCCCTTTACCATTATGTAATGGCCTTCTTTGTCTCTTTTGATCTTTGATGGTTTAAAGTCTGTTTTATCAGAGACTAGGATTGCAACCCCTGCTTTTTTTTGTTCTCCATTTGCTTGGTAGATCTTCCTCCATCCTTTTATTTTGAGCCTATGTATGTCTCTGCATGTGAGATGGGTCTCCTGAAGACAGCAGACTGATGGGTCTTGACTCTTTATCCAGTTTGCCAGTCTGTGTCTTTTAATTGGAGCATTTAGTCCATTTACATTTAAGGTTAATATTGTTATGTGTGA
>NW_022299285.1:0-7677 GCF_002776525.5 Piliocolobus tephrosceles
AATGGGGTTTTCTAAATATACAATCATGTCATCTGCAAACAGAGACAATTTGACTTCCTCTTTTCCTAATTGAATGCCCTTTATTTCTTTCCCTTGCCTGATTGCCCTAGCCAGAACTTCCAACACTATGTTGAATAGGAGTGGCCTCCATGTCTTGTGCTGGTTTTCAAAGGGAATGCTTCCAGTTTTTACCCATTCAGTATGCTATCGGCTGTGGGTTTGTCATAAATAGCTCTTACTATTTTGAGATCCGTTCTATCAATGCCAAGTTTATTGAGAATTTTTAGCATGAAAGACTGTTGACTTTTGTCGAAGGTCTTTTCTGCGTCTATTGAGATACTCATGTGGTTTTTGTCGTTGGTTCTGTTTATGTGATGGATTACGTTTATTGATTTCCATATGTTGAAGCAGCCCTGCATCCCAGGGATGAAGCCAACTTGATTTTGGTGGATAAGCTTTTTGATGTGCTGCTGGATTTGGTTTGCTGGTATTTTATTGAGGATTTTCACATTGATGTCCATCAGGGATATTGACCTAAAATTCTCTTTTTGTTGTTGTTGTATCTCTGCCAGGCTTTGGTATCAGGATGATGCTGGCCTCATAAAATGAGTTAGGGAGGATTCCCTCTTTTTCTATTGATTGGAATAGTTTCAGAAGGAATGGTACCAGCTCCAATTTGTACCTCTGGTAGAATTTGGATGTGAATCCATCTAGTCCTAGATTTTTTTTTTTTTTTTTTTTGGTTGGTAAGCTGTTAATTATTGCCTCAGTTTCAGAACATGTTATTGGTCTATTCAGAGATTCAACCTCCTTCTGGTTTAGTATTGGGAGGGTGTATGTGTCCAGGAATGTATCCATTTCATCTAGATTTTCTAGTGTATTTGAGTAGAGGTGTTTATAATATTCTCTGATGGTAGTTTGTATTCTGTGAGATTGGTGGTGATATCCCTTTTATCATTTTTTATTGAATCTATTTGATTCTTCTCTTTTTTCTTTTTTATTAGTCTTGGTAGACATCTATCAATTATGTTGATCTTTTCAAAAAACCATCTCCTGGATTCATTGACTTTTTTGAAGTTTTTTTTTTTGTGTGTGTGTTTCTATCTCCTTCAGTTCTGCTCTGATCTTAGTTATTTCTTGTCTTCTGCTAGCTTTTGAATTTGTTTGCCCTTGCTTCTCTAGTTCTTTTAATTGTGATGTTAGGGTGTTGATTTTAGAACTTTCCTGCTTTCTCTTGTGGGCATTTAGTGCTATAAATTTCCCTCTACACACTGCTTTAAATGTGTCCCAGAGATTCTGGCATGTTGTGTCTTCGTTCTCACTGGTTTCAAAGAACATCTTTATTTCTGCTTTCATTTCGTTATATACCCAGTAGTCATTCAGGAGCAGGTTGTTCAGTTTCCATATAGTTACGCAGTTTTGAGTGAGTTTCTGAATCCTGGGTTCTAATTTGATTGCACTGTGGTCTGAGAGACAGTTTGTTGTGTGTTCTTTTACATTTGCTGAGGAGTGTTTTACTTCCAATTATGTGGTCAATTTTAGAATAGGTGCAATGTGGTGCTGAGAAGAATGTATACTCTGTTGATTTGGGGTGGAGAGTTCTGTAGATGTCTATTAAGTCTACTTGGTGCAGAGCTGAGTTCAAGTTCTGGATATCCTTGTTAATTTTCTGTTTTGTTGATCTGTCTAATATTGGCAGTGGGGTGTTAAAGTCTCCCACTCTTATTGTGTGGGAGTCTAAGTCTCTTCATACATCTCTAAGAACTGGTTTTTTGAATCTGGGTACTGCTGTATTGGGTACATATGTATTTATTATAGTTAGCTTTTCTTGTTGAATTGATCCCTTTACCATTATGTAATGGCCTTCTTTGTCTCTTTTGATCCTTGTTGGTTTAAAGTTTGTTTTATCAGAGACCAGAATTGCAACCCCTGCTATTTTTTGCTTTCCATTTGCTTGGTAGATCTTTCTCCATCCCTTCATTTTGAGCCTATGTGTGTCTTTGCTCATGAGATGTGTCTCCTGAATACAGCACACCAATGGATCTTGACTCTTTATCCAATTTGCCAGTCTGTGTCATTTAATTGGGGCATTTAGCCTGTTGATATTTCAGGTTAATATTGTTATGTGTGAATTTGATCCTGTCATTATGATGCCAGCTGGTTATTTCGCCCATTAATTGATGCAGATTCTTCATAGCATTTATTGTCTTTACAATTTGGCATGCTTTTACGGTGACTGGTACCAGTTGCTCCTTTCCATGTTCAGTGCTTGCTTCAGGCACTCTCTTGTAAGGCAGGCCTGGTGTGTGACAAAATCTCTCACATTTACTTGTCTGTAAAGGATTTTATTTATCCTTCACTTATGAAGCTTAGTTTGGCTGGATATGAAATTCTGGGTTGAAAATTCTTTTCTTTAAAAATGTTGAATATTGGCCCCCACTCTCTTCTGGCCGGCAAGGTTTCTTCCAAGAGATCTGCTTTTGGTCTAATGGGCTTCCCTTGGTGGGTGACCTGACCTTTCTCTCTGGCTGCCCTTAACATTTTTTCCTTCATTTCAAACTTGGTGATTCTGGCAATTATGTGTCTTGGGGTTGCTCTTCTCGAGGTGTATCTTTGTGGTGTTCTCTGAATTTGAATGTTGGCCTGCCTTGCTAGTTTGGGGAAGTTCTCCTGAGAATATCCTGAACTGTGTTTTCTAACTTGGTTCCATTCTCCCTGTCACTTTCAGGTACATCAATCAAAGGTAGATTTGGTCTTTTCACATAGTCCCTTATTTCTTAGAGGCTTTGTTCATTTATTTTCCCTCCTTTTTCTCTTATCTTATCTTCTCATTTTATTTCATTAATTTGATCCCCAGTCACTAATATCCTTTCTTCCACTTGCTCGAATCAGTCATTGAGGCTTGTGTATGCTTCACGAAGTTATCATACTGTAATTTTCAGCTCCATCAGGTCATTTAAGCTCTTCTCTACTGTGGTTATTCCAGTTAGCCATTCTTCTAACCGTTTTTCAAAGTTTTTCATTTTCTTGTGTTGGGTTAGAACAAGCTCCTTTAGCTCGGAGAAATTTGTTATTACTGACCTTCTGAAACCTACTTCTGTCAACTAGTCAAACTCATTCTCTGTTGAGTTTTATTCCCTTTCTGGCAAGGAGTAGTGTTTCTTTGGAGGGGAAGAGGCATTCTGGTTTTTGGAATTTTCAGCCTTACTGCTCTTTTTTCTCCCCATCTGTTTGGCTTTATCTCCCTTTAGTTCTTGATGTTGGTGACCTGTGGATGTGGTTTTGGTATGGATTCCCTTTTTGTTGATGTTGATGCTATTCCTTTCTGCTTTTTAGTTTTCCTTCTAATGGACAGGCCCCTCAGCTGCAAGTCTGTTGGAGTTTGCTGGAGCTCCTCTCCAGACCCTGTTTGCCTGGGTATCACCAGCAGAGGCTGCAGAACAGCAAATATTGCTGCCTGATTATTCCTCTGGAAGCTTCGTTCCAGATGGGCACCCTTCTGTATGAGGTGTCTGTCAGCCCCTACTGGGAAGTGTCTCCCAGTCAGGCTACACGGAGGTCAGGGACTCACTTGAGGAGGCAGTCTGTCTGTTATCGGAGCTTGAACACCATAGTGGGTGAACCATTTCTCTCTTCA
Source organism: Piliocolobus tephrosceles (assembly GCF_002776525.5). Classification (NCBI taxonomy): domain Eukaryota; kingdom Metazoa; phylum Chordata; class Mammalia; order Primates; family Cercopithecidae; genus Piliocolobus; species Piliocolobus tephrosceles. Next base: position 3,638 of record NW_022299285.1, read on the forward strand.
GAGCTGTCAGACAGGGACATTTAAGTCCGCAGAAGCTGTCTGCTGCCTTTTCAGATATGCCCTGCCCCCAGAGGTGGAATCTAGAGCTGCAGTAGGCCTTGCTGAGCTGTAGTGGGCTCCACCCAGTTCAAGCTTCCCTGACACTTTGTTTACACTGTTAGCATAGAACTGCCTATTCAAGCCTGAGCAATGGCAGATGCCCCTCCCCACACAAGCTCCAGCATCCCAGGTTGATCTCAGACTGCTGCACTAGCACTGAGCAAGGCTCTGTGTGTGTGGGATCCTCTGAGCCAGGCATGGTGGGGAATCTCCTAATCTGCTGGTTGTGAAGACCATGGGAAAAGTGCAGTATTTGGGCAAGAGTGTACCATTCCTCCAGGTACAGTCACTCATGGCTTCCCTTGGCTAGGAAAAGGAAATTCCCTGACCCCTTGCACTTCCCGGGTGAGGCAATGCCCCGCCCTGCTTTGGCTCACCCTCCATGGGCTGCATCCACTGTCCAATCAGTTTCAGTGAGATGAACCAGCTACCTTGGTGGAAATGCAGAAATCACCCATCTTTCTGTGTCAATCTCACTCGGAGCTGTAGATCGGAGCTGTTCCTATTTGGTCATCTTGGAAGCAACCTAGTTATTTATCATGAAACAAGTTTATTCTTCATTCTCAAGATTTCTCAATAGTAGTGATAGAGTTAGAACTTGAACTCAGGCTTCCTAACTCCAGAATCAGTGTTCTTTACATTTAATTATGCTTCCTGTGTAATTTGTTTCTGCTTTTTAATCATGCACGATTATATTGGCAAATAATAATAGCATACAATTATTTACGTTCATGGAGGAATAACTGTGTTCAAAGATCTTGATATTGCATTATCTCATTTAATCTTAACAACATTTCAAAGATATAGGTGTTACTTTCCAGGTGAGGAAATTGAGGCTCAGAGATATCAAGTAATTTGTGCAAAATTTCACAGATAACAAATTGTGAAAACAGGACTCAAATCCTGATGTCTGATTGACTTCAGTGCCTGTGCTCATAAATACTACTTCATTCTGTTGTTTTAAAGGATACTTTTGACCTACTTTGAGTGGAGCATGTGATTTGGCTTGTGTCTCAAGGAAAAGGCATAGTCTCAGTAAACAGAAGTACTTCATGACTGACAGAAAGCATATATGAAATAGATGAATGAAAAGAAGAAGGGCAGTCTGTGTTTGGACAATTTGCTTCTTTCTGTTGGAATTAACCTACTTCCAAGAAAGATGTAACCCATACCCTAACCTCACTAATATATGTTACACTCCTAATTCAGATCATAAACCTGAGAAAATATATGTGGAATGAATGACCAGATACTGCAGAGACTAGAGTTTCCAAGTAGTGAGGAAAGGTGGTGTTATACACAGTTCTACAGATACTTAAGATCAGTTTATAATCTCACAAAGTGAGGAATACCACAGACCCTGAATACAGAAAGGCTTACCATAGAACCATTGCATTGGTAAGTTATAGTTGTTGCATTAATCCACAGTTAATGGTGTAACTATATCAAATGTGAATTCATGGAATTCTATAATGGGAAGATGACCTGGCATACTTTTTCCAACTCTGAGACTTACTGTTTTAAAAGAATATTAACAAACTGCAACTGGCTCAGAGGATAAAAAGTCAAATTACAAAAGAGCAGGACACCATAGCCCATGAATAATGGCAGAAATGGGGCTGTTTGGTGAGAGGAAGTAACTTCAAGTTACAAATTGATATTCTCGGCCCGGCTTGGTGGCTCACACCTGTAATCCCAGCACTTTGGGAGGCCAATGTGGGTGGATCATCTGAGGTCAGGAGTTCAAGACCAGACTGGCCAACATGGTGAAATCTTCTCTCTACTAAAAATATAAAAGTTAGCCCGGTGTGGTGGTGGGTGCCTGCAATCCTAGCTACTTGGGAGGCTGAGGCAGGAGAATCACTTGAACCTGGAAGATGGAGGTTGCAGTGAGCCGAGATCATGCTACCACACTCCAGCCTGGGTGACAGAGTGAGAATCCGTGTCAAAAAAGAAACAAACAATCAAACAAACAAAAGTTGATATTCTCATTCTTGACTCTTCCCTCTCTCTAATGCCCATGTTCAGTCACTAATCATGTAGTTGTATCTCTTGAATATTTCTCAAATATCTAATAGAAATTGGAAGATGATAGAATAAAATAATTCACAAGAAGAGACCTGAACAGTTCATTAGTATATAAAAATTTATTCAGTTTATCTGGTTAACAGAGAAGTAAGTGTCAAAACAATGAAAAGCCACTTTACGTGGATAAGATTGACAAAAAGTAAGAGAAAAACATTAAGTATTGGTGAGCATACCGAGAAGTAGGCACTACCTAGGCACTACTAGTGGGAGGGTAATCCGAAGAACAATCTGACAATACTTCGTGAAATTATGTGTGTGTTATTCCTTCCTTCTACTTTCTTTGGGCTTACTATACTTTTACTTTTCTAATTTAAGTTGAATGTTTATATCTTCAATTTTGAGCCTTTCTCCTTTTCTAATGTAAACACGTATAGCCAAAAATTTCTTAACAGATACTGCTTTAGTCTTGCTATGTATTATTTTCTTTTTTCAGCTCTAAATATTCTCAGATTTCCCATTGATGTCTTCTTTGATTCATGAGTTGTTTAAAAGTATATTTTTTCTATACCTAAATGTCTCTTTAATTATCTTTTTGCTATTAATTTCTAAATTAATTGCATTCTGTTAACTGCAGGATAACAATTACTTGCAATTTGTTGAGGTTGACTTTATGATATAATTTTCACAAATGCTCATGCATGCCTTAAAACACACATTATTCAACTGCTGGGTGCAAAATTCTATAACATATGTATTATTTCAAATGTGTACATCATTTTGTTCAAGTTGTCTATATCTTTATTGACTTTTTGTTTGCTTCATCAACACTGAGAAAAAGATGTGTTATATTTATTATTTTAATCATGTAATTTGTCAATACCTCCTTGCTCTTCTGTTTTTAATATAATTTTTTAACCTATGTAGTTAGATACATATGATTATACTTGTTATATTTGTTAAATTTTTCCTTTTATTACTATGTAATGATCATTTTTACCCCTACCAATGTCTTTTGCTTTACAATCTATTTTGACTGATATTAATATAGCCACAGGGGCTTTTTTTGTTACTATTTTCTGTTTTTTTTTTTTTTTTTCGGTACTTTGACATCCACCTTTTTCTGTGCCCTTATGTTTTAGATATATCTAGTGTGAAATTTTTATAGCGAGATTTAAAAAAAGTCTGATAACATTTGTCTTTTAACTGGATAAATTTGTGTACTTATACTTGTAATTAGTGGCAATTTCAATTTATTTTACAAACTTATTATGTCTTTTTCTATGTGTCCCATTTATTTTATTTTATTGATTTATTTATTTTTGTTGTTCACAAACATTCAAAGCAGTTTTATTCATAATAGCCAAAAGCGGGAAGCAACCCAAATGTCCATCAACAAACAAATGGATACACAAATTGTAGCATTTCTATGCAATGGAATACTACTTAGCAATAAGTAAAATCCATTGATTCATAAAAAAATGTAATGAAAGAATCTCTCTTTTTTTTTTATTATACTTTACGTTCTAGGGTACATATGCATAACGTGCAGGTTTGTTACATATGTATACCTGTGCCATGTTGGTGTGCTGCACCCATCAACTCGTCAGCACCCATCAATTCATCATTTATATCAGGTATAACTCCCCAATGCAATCCCTCCCCCCTCCCCCCTCCCCATGATAGGCCCCAGTGTGTGATGTTCCCCTTCCCGAGTCCAAGTGAGCTCATTGTTCAGTTCCCACCTATGAGTGAGAACATGCGGTGTTTGGTTTTCTCTTCTTGTGATAGTTTGCTAAGAATGATGGTTTCCAGCTGCATCCATGTCCCTACAAAGGACGCAAACTCATCCTTTTTTATGGCTGCATAGTATTCCATGGTGTATATGTGCCACATTTTCTTAATCCAGTCTGTCA
>NW_022299286.1:0-2190 GCF_002776525.5 Piliocolobus tephrosceles
TCCCTGTTTGCAGATGACATGATTGTATATTTAGAAAACCCCATTGTCTCAGCCCAAAATCTCCTTAAGCTGATAAGCAACTTCAGCAAAGTCTCAGGATACAAAATTAATGTGCAACAATTGCAAGCATTCTTATACACCAGTAACAGACAAGCAGAGAGCCAAATCAGGAATGAACTTCCATTCACAATTGCTTCAAAGAGAATAAAATACCTAGGAATCCAACTTACAAGGGATGTCAAGGACCTCTTCAAGGAGAACTACAAACCACTGCTCAGTGAAATAAAAGAGGACACAAACAAATGGAAGAACATACCATGCTCATGGATAGGAAGAATCAATATTGTGAAAATGGCCATACTGCCCAAGGTTATTTATAGATTCAATGCCATCCCCATCAAGCTGCCAATGAGTTTCCTCACAGAATTGGAAAAAAACTGCTTTAAAGTTCATATGGAACCAAAAAAGAGCCCGCATTGCCAAGACAATCCTAAGTCAAAAGGACAAAGCTGGAGGCATCACGCTATCTGACTTCAAACTATACTACAAGCCTACAGTAACTGAAACAGCATGATACTGGTACCAAAACAGACATATAGACCAATGGAACAGAACAGAGTCCTCAGAAATAATACCACACATCTACAGCCATCTGATCTTTGACAAACCTGAGAGAAACAAGAAATGGGGAAAGGATTCCCTATTTAATAAATGGTGCTGGGAAAATTGGCTAGCCATAAGTAGTAAGCTGAAACTGGATCCTTTCCTTACTCCTTATACGAAAATTAATTCAAGATGGATTAGAGACTTAAATGTTAGACCTAATACCATAAAAACCCTAGAAGAAAACCTAGGTAGTACCATTCAGGACATAGGCATGGGCAAGGACTTCATGTCTAAAACACCAAAAGCAACGGCAGCAAAAGCCAAAATTGACAAATGGGATCTAATTAAACTAAAGAGCTTCTGCACAGCAAAAGAAACTACCATCAGAGTGAACAGGCAATCTACAGAATGGGAGAAAATTTTTGCAATCTACTCATCTGACAAAGGGCTAATATCCAGAATCTACAAAGAACTCAAACAAATATACAAGAAAAAAACAAACAACCCCATCAAAAAGTGGGGAAAGGATATGAACAGACATTTCTCAAAAGAAGACATTCATACAGCCAACAGACACATGAAAAAATGCTCATCATCACTCGCCATTAGAGAAATGCAAATCAAAACCACAATGAGATACCATCTCACACCAGTTAGAATGGCAATCATTAAAAAGTCAGGAAACAACAAGTATTGGAGAGGATGTGGAGAAATAGGAACACTTTTACACTGTTGGTAGGATTGTAAACTAGTTCAACCATTATGGAAAACAGTATGGCAATTCCTCAAGGATCTAGAACTAGATGTACCATATGACCCAGCCATCCCACTACTGAATATATACCCAAAGGATTATAAATCATGCTGCTATAAAGACACATGCACACGTATGTTTATTGTGGCACTATTGACAATAGCAAAGACTTGGAATCAACCCAAATGTCCATCTGTGACAGACTGGATTAAGAAAATGTGGCACATATACACCATGGAATACTATGCAGCCGTAAAAAAGGATGAGTTTGCATCCTTTGTAGGGACATGGATGCAGCTGGAAACCATCATTCTTAGCAAACTATCACAAGAAGAGAAAACCAAACACCGCATGTTCTCACTCATAGGTGGGAACTGAACAAGGAGATCACTTGGACTCTGAAAGGGGAACATCACACACTGGGGCCTATCATGGGGGGGAGGGGGGAGGGATTGCATTGGGAGTTATACATGATATAAATGATGAATTGATGGGTGCTGACGAGTTGATGGGTGCAGCACACCAACATGGCACACGTATACATATGTAACAAACCTGCACGTTATGCATATGTACCCTAGAACTTAAAGTATAATAAAAAATAAATAAATAAATAAATGAAATCTGTTACAAAACATAGGAGGAAATCTTTGTGACCTTAGTTGGTCACCAAGACCAAAAGTCTGATTCATAAGGAAATTTGATTTAAGTTAGATTTTGGTAACATTGACATTTTTTTTTCTCTGCAAAATATACTCTTTAGAGAATGAAAAGACAACCCACCAACTGGGGAAAAAAGATTTGTGAATAGGCCGGGCATGGTGGCTCAC
>NW_022299288.1:0-1188 GCF_002776525.5 Piliocolobus tephrosceles
GTAGTTTCTCAGAAAACTTCTTTCTACTTTTTATGGGAAGATAGTTCATTTGTCATCGTAGTCTCATTATGCAATCCAAAGTATCCCTTCTCAGATTCCTGAAAAACAGTCCTAACAAACTGCTCCATAAAAGGAATCGTGTAACTTAGTGAGAAGAATTCACACATCACAAAACTGTTTCTCAGAAAGCTTTTTTTTAGTTTTTTATCAGAGAATATTTCCTTTTTCACCATAGGTCTCAAAGCAATGCCAAATATCCCACTGCAGTTTCCAAGAAAAACCTGTGAAAAAACCGCTCAATGAAAACAATGGTGTAACTGTGTGAGATGAATTCACACATCACAAAGCAGTTTCTCAGAAAGCTTCTTTCTAGTTTTTATCTGAGGATATTTCTTTTGTCACCATAGGCTTCAATGCACTCTCAAATATCTGTTTGCGGATTCCACAAAAACAGTGTTAGCACACTGCTCCATGAATAGAAGAAACGTGTAACTCTGTGAAATGATTTCACACGTCACAAAGAAGTTTCTCAGAAAGCTTCTTTCTACTTTTTACCAGAGGATATTTCCATTGCCACTATTGACTTCAATGCACTCGCAAATATCCTACTGCAGATTCCACGAAAACTGCTCCATGAAAATAATGGTGTAACTCTTTGAGATGCATTCTCACATCACAAAGCAGTTTCTCATAAAGTTTCTTTCTAGTTTTTCATCGGAGGATATTTTCTTTTTCACAGAAGGAGTAATACACTCCCAAATTTCCTCTTGCAGATCCCACAAAAACAGTGTTAGCAAACTGCTCCATGAAAAGACAGGCGTATCTCTGTGAGATGAATTCACACATTACAAAGATGTTTCTCAGAGGGTTTCTGTCTAGTTTTTATCTGAGGCTATTTCCTTTGTCACCATAGGCTTCAATGTGCTCCCAAATATCCCATTGCAGATTCCAAGAAAACAGTGTTAGCAAACTACTCAGTGAAAAGAACAGTGTATCTCTGTGTGATGAAATCACACATCACAAAGAAATTTCTTGGAAAGCCTGTTTTAGGTTTTTATCTAAGGATATTTTCTTTGTCACCATAGCCTTCAAGGAGCACCCATAGATCCTGTTGCAGATTCCAGGAGATCATTGTTAGCAAACTACGCCATAAAAAGAAATGTGTATCTCTGCCAGGTGAATTCATAC
>NW_022299289.1:0-3258 GCF_002776525.5 Piliocolobus tephrosceles
TATTCCATGGTGTATATGTGCCACATTTTCTTAATCCAGTCTGTCACTGATGGACATTTGGGTTGATTCCAAGTCTTTGCTATTGTGAATAGTGCCGCAATAAACATACGTGTGCATGTGTCTTTGTAGTAGCATAATTTATAATCCTTTGGGTATATACCCAGTAGTGGGATGGCTGGGTCATATGGTACATCTAGTTCTAGATCCTTGAGGAATCGCCATACTGTTTTCCATAATGGTTGAACTAGTTTACAATCCCACCAACAGTGTAAAAGTGTTCCTATTTCTCCACATCCTCTCCAACACCTGTTGTTTCCTGATTTTTTAATGATTGCCATTCTAACTGGTGTGAGATGGTATCTCATTGTGGTTTTGATTTGCATTTCTCTGATGGCCAGTGATGATGAGCATTTTTTCATGTGTCTGTTGGCTGTATGAATGTCTTCTTTTGAGAAATGTCTGTTCATATCCTTTGCCCACTTTTTGATGGGGTTGTTTGTTTTTTTCTTGTATATTTGTTTAAGTTCTTTGTAGATGCTGGATATTAGCCCTTTGTCAGATGAGTAGATTGCAAACATTTTCTCCCATTCTGTAGGTTGCCTGTTCACTCTGATGGTAGTTTCTTTTGCTGTGCAGAAGCTCTTTAGTTTAATTAGATCCCATTTGTCAATTTTGGCTTTTGCTGCCGTTGCTTTTGGTGTTTTAGACATGAAGTCCTTGCCCATGCCTATGTCCTGAATGGTACTACCTAGGTTTTCTTCAAGGGTTTTTATGGTATTAGCTCTAACATTTAAGTCTCTAATCCATCTTGAATTAATCTTCGTATAAGGAGTAAGGAAAGGATCCAGTTTCAGCTTTCTACTTATGGCTAGCCAATTTTCCCAGCACCATTTATTAAATAGGGAATCCTTTCCCCATTTCTTGTTTCTCTCTGGTTTGTCAAAGATCAGATGGCTGTAGATGTGTGGTATTCTTTCTGAGGACTCTGTTCTGTTCCATTGGTCTATATCTCTGTTTTGGTACCAGTACCATGCTGTTTTGGTTACTGTAGCCTTGTAGTATAGTTTGAAGTCAGGTAGCGTGACGCCTCCGGCTTTGTCCTTTTGACTTAGGATTGTCTTGGCAATGCGGGCTCTTTTTTGGTTCCATATGAACTTTAAAGCCGTTTTTTCCAATTCTGTGAAGAAACTCATTGGTAGCTTGATGGGGATGGCAATGAATCTATAAATAACCTTGGGAAGTATGGCCATTTTCACGATATTGATTCTTTCTATCCATGAGCATGGTATGTTCTTCCATTTGTTTGTGTCCTCTTTTATTTCACTGAGCAGTGGTTTGTAGTTCTCCTTGAAGAGGTCCTTTACATCCCTTGTAAGTTGGATTCCTAGGTATTTTATTCTCTTTGAAGCAATTGTGAATGGAAGTTCATTCATGATTTGGCTCTCTGTTTGTGTGTTACTGGTGTATAAGAATGCTTGTGATTTTTGCACATTAATTTTGTATCCTGAGACTTTGCTGAAGTTGCTTATCAGCTTAAGGAGATTTTGGGCTGAGACAATGGGGTTTTCTAAATATACAATCATGTCATCTGCAAACAGGGACAATTTGACTTCTTCTTTTCCTAACTGAATACCCTTGATTTCTTTCTCTTGCCTGATTGCCCTAGCCAGAACTTCCAACACTATGTTGAATAGGAGTGGTGAGAGAGGGCATCCCTGTCTTGTGCCAGTTTTCAAAGGGAATTTTTCCAGTTTTTGCCCATTCAGTATGATATTAGCTGTGGGTTTGTCATAAATAGCTCTTGTTATTTTGAGGTACGTTCCATCAATACTGAATTTATTGAGCGCTTTTAGCATGAAGGGCTGTTGAATTTTGTCAAAAGCCTTTTCTGCATCTATGGAGATAATCATGTGGTTCTTGTCTTTGGTTCTGTTTATATGCTGGATTACATTTATTGATTTGCGAACGTTAAACCAGCCTTGCATCCCAGGGATGAAGCCCACTTGATCATGGTGGATAAGCTTTTGGATGTGCTGCTGAATCCGGTTTGCCAGTATTTTATTGAGGATTTTTGCATCGATGTTCATCAGGGATATTGGTCTAAAATTCTCTTTTTTTGTTGTGTCTCTGCCAGGCTTTGGTATCAGGATGATGTTGGCCTCATAAAATGCGTAAGGGAGGATTCCCTCTTCTTCTATTGATTGGAATAGTTTCAGAAGGAATGGTACCAGCTCCTCCTTGTACCTCTGGTAGAATTCAGCTGTGAATCCATCTGGTCCTGGACTTTTTTTGGTGGGTAGGCTATTAATTGTTGCCTCAATTTCGGAGCTCGCTATTGGTCTATTCAGGGATTCAACTTCTTCCTGGTTTAGTCTTGGGAGAGTGTAAGTGTCCAGGAAATTATCCATTTCTTCTAGATTTTCTAGTTGATTTGCATAGAGGTGTTTATAGTATTCTCTGATGGTAGTTTGTATTTCTATGGGGTCGGTGGTGATATCCCCTTTATCATTTTTTATTGCATCTATTTGATTCCTCTCTCTTTTCTTCTTTATTAGTCTTGCTAGCGGTCTGTCAATTTTGTTGATCTTTTCCAAAAACCAACTCCTGGATTCATTGATTTTTTGGAGGAATTTTGTGTCTCTATCTCCTTCAGTTCTGCTCTGATCTTAGTTATTTCTTGCCTTCTGCTAGCTTTTGAGTGTGTTTGCTCTTGCCTCTCTAGTTCTTTTAATTGTGATGTTAGAGTGTCAATTTTAGATCTTTCCACTTTCTCTTGTGGGCATTTAGTGCTATAAATTTCCCTCTACACACTGCTTTAAATGTGTCGCAGAGATTCTGGTATGTTGTATCTTTGTTCTCATTGGTTTCAAAGAACATCTTTATTTCTGCTTTCGTTTTGTTATGTACCCAGTAGTCATTCAGGAGCAGGTTGTTCAGTTTCCATGTAGTTGAGCAGTTTTGATTGAATTTCTTAGTCCTGAGTTCTAGTTTGATTGCACTGTGGTCTGAGAGACAGTTTGTTATAAATTCTGTTCTTTTGCATTTGCTGAGTAGTGCTTTACTTCCAATTATGTGGTCAATTTTGGAATAAGTGCAATGTGGTGCTGAGAAGAATGTATATTCTGTTGATTTGGGATGGAGAGTTCTATAGATGTCTATTAGGTCCGCTTGGTGCAGAGATGAGTTCAATTCCTGGATATCCTTGTTAACCTTCTGTCTCGTTGATCTGTCTAATGTTGACAGTGGAGTGTTGAAGTC
>NW_022299290.1:0-8842 GCF_002776525.5 Piliocolobus tephrosceles
TGCCATTGCTTTTGGTGTTTTAGACATGAAGTCCTTGCCCATGCCTACGTCCTGAATGATACTACCTAGATTTTCTTCTAGTGTTTTTATGGTATTAGGTCTAACATTTAAGTCTCTAATCCATCTTGAATTAATCTTCGTATAAGGAGTAAGGAAAGGATCCAGTTTCAGCTTTCTACTTATGGCTAGCCAATTTTCCCAGCACCATTTATTAAATAGGGAATCCTTTCCCCATTTCTTGTTTTTGTCAGGTTTGTCAAAGATCAGATGGTTGTAGATGTGTGACATTATTTCTGGATGTGCAAAAATCACAAGCATTCTTATACACCAGTAACAGACAAGCAGAGAGCCAAATCAGGAATGAACTTCCATTCACAATTGCTTCAAAGAGAATAAAATACCTAGGAATCCAACTTACAAGGGATGTAAACGACCTCTTCAAGGACAACTACAAACCACTGCTCAGTGAAATCAAAGAGGACACAAACAAATGGAAGAACATACCATGCTCATGGATAGGAAGAATCAATATCGTGAAAATGGCCATACTGCCCAACGTTATTTATAGATTCAATGCCATCCCCATCAAGCTACCAATGAGTTTCTTCACAGAATTGGAAAAAACTGCTTTAAAGTTCATATGGAACCAAAAAAGAGCCCGCATTGCCAAGACAATCCTAAGTCAAAAGGACAAAGCCGGAGGCGTCACGCTACCTGACTTCAAACTATACTACAAGGCTACAGTAACCAAAACAGCATGGTACTGGTACCAAAACAGAGATATAGACCAATGGAACAGAACGGAGTCTTCAGAAATAATCTCTTTTAGAAATATTTTTATATCACAGTTTTGAAGGCATCATTTCATTGTTTACCAGCTTCTAGTGTAATTATTGAAAAGTTTAATTCCATTTGAAATCTCAGTCTTCTAATACGATGTGTTTTTATCCCTTTCTTTGTCTAGAAACTCTTAGCATTTTTCTTTATCCCTAGAATTTTGATGTAACATGATGGTACTCTTCAGTGTGTGTTCCTTTCTTATATTCTTTCTTCATATGTTAGTTACTCAATCTGGAAATGTATATTCTTCAGTATTTTGAAATACTGTTTTCCTTGATGTTTTTCTTCCTCTATTTTCTTGTATGGAACTCATATTTGTTGGACATTATATCTCTTCTATCAATCTTCACATTATTTTATCTCTTATTTCCTTTTTTATCTTTCTATTACATTTTCTAGAAGGCTTCCTCAAAATTATCTTCCAATTTCTTAATTTATTATTGAAACAAATGGTCTTATTTTCCAAAGTTTTCTTTTTGTAGAAGCCTGTTTTTATTTCATGGACACACTCAGTTCTTTCATCTCATTGAGGATAATAAACACTTGTGCATACTCATCATATATATATACACACACACATACACATACATGTATTTCAATATACATATATGTATATTTATATATTTATTTATTTTATTTTATTTTTTATTATACTTTAAGTTCTAGGGTACATGTGCACAACGTGCAGGTTTGTTACGTATGTATACATGTGCCATGTTGGTGTGCTGCACCCATTAACTCGTCATTTACATTAGGTATATCTCCTAATGCTATCCCTCCCACCCATTCCCCCACCATGCACAACAGGCCCCAGTGTGTGATGTTCCCCTTCCTGTGTCCAAGTGTTCCTGTTGTTCAAGTCTCACCTATGAATGAGAACATGCAGTGTTTGGTTTTCTGTTCTTGCGATAGTTTGCTGAGAATGATGGTTTCCAGCTGCATCCATGTCCCTAGAAGGAACATGAACTCATCCTTTTTTATGGCTGCATAGTATTCCATGGTGGATATATGCCACATTTTCTTAATCCAGTCTGTCAGTGATGGACATTTGGGTTGATTCCAAGTCTTTGCTATTGTGAATAGTGCCACAATAAACATATGTGTGCATATGTCTTTATAGCAGCATGATTTATAATCCTATGGATATATAGCCAGTAGTGGCATGGCTGAGTCAAATGGTATTTCTAGCTCTAGATCCTTGAGGAATCGCCACACTGTCTTCCACAATAGTTGAACTAGTTTGCAGTCCCAACAACAGTGTAAAAGTGTTCCTATTTCTCCACATCCTCTCCAGCACCTGTTGTTTCCTGAGTTTCTAATGATCACTATTCTCACTGGTGTGAGATGGTATCTCATCATGGTTTTGATTTGCATTTGTCTGACGGTGAGTGGTGATGAGCATTTTTTCAAGTGTCTGTTGGCTACATAAATGTCGTCTTTTGAGAAGTGTCTGTTCATACCCTGTGCCCACTTTTTGATGGGGTTGTTTTTTTCTTGTAGATTTGTTTGAGTTATTTGTAGGTTCTGGATATTAGCCCTTTGTCAGATAAGTAGATTGCAAAATTTTTCTCCTATTCTGTCGGTTGCCTGTTCACTCTGATGCTAGTTTCTTTTGCTGTGCAGAAGCTCTTTAGTTTAATTAGATCCCATTGGTCAATTTTGGCTTTTGTTGCCATTGCTTTTGGTGTTTTAGACATGAAGTCCTTGCCCATGCCTATGTCTTGAATAGTATTGCCTAGGCTTTTATTCTAAGGTTTTTATGGTTTTAGGTCTAACATTTAAGTCTCTAATCCATCTTGAATTAATTTTTGTATAAAGCATAAGGAAGGGATCCAGTTCAAGCCTTCTACTTACGGCTAGCCAGTTTTCCCAGCCCCATTTCTTGTTTTTGTCAGGTTTGTCAAAGATTAGATGGCTGTAGATGTGTTTTTTGAAGGCTCTATTCTGTTCCATTTGTCTGTATCTCTGTTTTGGTACCAGTACCATGCTATTGTGGTTACTGTAGACTTGCAGTATAGTTTGAAGTCAGGTAGCGTAATGCCTCCAGCTTTGTTCTTTTGGCTTAGGACTGTCTTGGCAATGCGGGCTCTTTTTTGGTTCCACATGAACATTAAAGTAGTTTTTTCCAATTTTGTGAAGAAAGTCATTGGTAGCTTAATGGGGATGGCATTGAATCTATAAATTACCTTGGCTAGTATGGCCATTTTCATGATATTGATTCATCCTATTCATGAGCATGGAATGTTCTTCCATTTGTTTGTGTCCTCTTTTATTTCATTGAGCAGTGGTTTGTAGTTCTCCTTGAAGAGGTCCTTCACATCCCTTGTAGGGTGGATTCCTAGGTATTTTATCCTATTTGAAGCAATTGTGAATGGGAGTTCACTCATGATTTGGCTCTCCGTTTGTCTGTTATTGGTGTATAAGAATGCTGGTGGTTTTTGCACACTAATTGTGTATCCTGAGACTTTGCTGAAGTTGCTTAACAGCTTAAGGAGATTTTGGGCTGAGAGGATGGGGTTTTCTAAATATACAATCATGTCATCTGCAAACAGGGACGATTTGACTTCTTCTTTTTCTAATTGAATACGCTTTATTTCTTTCTCTTGCCTGATTGCTCTGGCAAGACCTTCCAACACTACGTTGAATAGGAGTGGTGAGAGAGGGCATCCCTGTCTTGTGCCAGTTTTTAAGGGGAGTGCTTCCAGTTTTTGTCTATTCAGTATGATACTGGCTGTGGGTTTGTTATAAATAGCTCTTATTATTTTGAGATACGTTCCATCAATACTGAATTTATTGAGAGTTTTTTAACATGAAGGGCTGTTGAATTTTGTCAAAGGCCTTTTCTGCATCTATTGAGATAATCATGTGGTTGTTGTCTTTGGTTCTGTTTATATGCTGGATTACATTTATTGATTTGCGAATGTTGAACCAGCCTTGCATCCCAGGGATGAAGCCCACTTGATCATGGTGGATAAGCTTTTTGATGTGCTGTTGGATTCAGTTTGCCAGTATTTTATTGAGGATTTTTGCATCGATGTTATCAGGGATATTTGTCTAAAATTCCTTTCTTTTTGTTGTGTCTCTGCCGGGCTTTGCTATCAGGATGATGTTGGCCTCATAAAATGAGTTAGGGAGGATTCCCTCTTTTTCCATTGATTGGAATAATTTCAGAAGGAATGGTACCAACTCCTCTTTGTACCTCTGGTAGAATTTCGCTGTAAATCTGTCTGGTCCTGGACTTTTTTTGGTTGGTAGGCTATTAATTATTGCCTTAATTTCAGAACCTGCTATTGGTCTATTCAGGGATTCAACTTATTCCTGGTTTAGTCTTGGGAGAGTGTAAGTGTCCAGGAATTTATCCATTTCTTCCTGGTTTTCTAGTTTATTTGTGTAGTGGTGTTCATAGTATTCTCTGATGGTAGTTTGTATTTCTGTGGGATCGGTGGTGATATCCCCTTTATCATTTTTTATTGCATCTATTTGATTCTTCTCTTTTCTTTATTAGTCTTGCTAGAGGTCTATCAATTTTGTTGATCTTTTCAAAAAACCAGCTCCTGGATTCATTGATTTTTTGGAGGGTTTTTTTGCGTCTCTATCTCCTTCAGTTCTGCTCTGATCTTAGTTATTTCTTGCCTTCTGCTAGCTTTTGAATGTGTTTGCTCTTGCTTCTCTAGTTCTTTTAATTGTGATGTTAGAGTGTCAATTTTAGATCTTTCCTGCATTCTCTGGTGGGCATTTAGTGCTATAAATTTCTCTCTACACACTGCTTTAAATGTGTCCCAGAGATTCTGGTATGTTGTATCTTTGTTCTCACTGGTTTCAAAGAGCATCTTTATTTCTGCCTTCATTTCACTATGTACCCAGTAGTCATTCAGGAGCAGGTTGTTCAGTTTTCATGTAGTTGAGCAGTTTTGATCGAGTTTCTTAATCCTGAGTTCTAGTCTGATTGCACTGTGGTCTGAGAGACAGTTTGTTATCATTTCTGTTCTTTTACATTTGCTGAGGAGTGCTTTACTTCCAACTATGTGGTCAATTTTGGAATAAGTGTGATGTGGTGCTGAGAAGAATGTATATTCTGTTGATTTCAGGTAGAGAGTTCTGTAGATGTCTATTAGGTCTGCTTAGTGCAGAGTTGAGTTCAATTCCTGGATATCCTTGTTAACTTTCTGTCTCGTTGATCTCTCTAATGTTGACAGTGAGGTGTTAACGTCTCCCATTATTATTGTGTGGGAGTCTAAGTCTCTTTGTAAGTCTCTAAGGACTTGTTCTATGAATATAGGTGCTCCTGTATTGGATGCATATATATTTAGGGTAATTAGCTCTTCTTGTTGAATTGATCCATTTACCATTATGTAATGGCCTTCTTTGTCTCTTTTGATCTTTGATGGTTTAAAGTCTATTTTATCAGAGACTAGGATTGCAACCCCTGCTTTTATTGTTTTCCATTTGCTTGGCAGATCATCCTCCATCCCTTTATTTTGAGCCTATGTGTGTGTCTGCACATGAGATGGGTCTCCTGAATACAGCAAACTGATGAGTCTTGCCTCTTTATACAACTTGCCAGTCTGTGTCTTTTAATTGGAGCATTTATCCCATTTACTTTTAAGATTAATATTGTTATGAGTGAATTTGATCCTGACATTATGATGTTAGCTAGTTATTTTGCTCATTAGTTGATACAGTTTCTTCCTAGCCTCAATGGTCTTTACATTTTGGCATGTTTTTGCAGTGGCTGGTACCAGTTGTTCCTTTCCATGTTTAGTGCTTACTTCAGGAGCTCTTGTCGGGCAGGCCTGGTGGTGACAAAATTTCTCAGCATTTGCTTGTCTTGTAAAGGATTTTATTTCTCCTTCACTTATGAAACTTAGTTTGACTGGATACGAAATTCTGGGTTGAAAATTCTTTTCTTTAAGAATGTTGAATATTGGCTCCCACTCTCTTCTGGCTTGTAGTTTTTCTGCCAAGAGACCTGCTGTTAGTCTGATGGGCTTCCCTTTGTGGGTAACCTGATCTTTCTCTCTGGTTGCCCTGAACATTTTTTCCTTCATTTCGACTTTAGTGAATCTGACAATTATGTGTCTTGGCGTTGCTCTTCTCAAGGAGTATCTTTTTGACATTTTCTGTGTTTCCTGAATTTGAATGTTGGCCTGCCTTGCTAGGTTGGGGAAGTTCTCCTAGATGATATCCTGCAGAGTGTTTTCCAACTTGGTTCCATTCTCCCTGTCACTTTCAGGTGCAGCAATCAGATGTAGATTTGCTCTTTTCATACAGTCCCATATTTCTTAGAGTCTTTGTTCATTTCTTTTCACTCTTTTTTCTCTTATCTTCTCACTTCATTTCATTCATTTGATCTTCAATCACTGATACCTTTTCTTCCACTTGATTGAGTCAGTTCCTGAAGCTTGTGCATTTGTCATGTAGTTCTCATGTCCTGGTTTTCACCTCTATCAGTTTGTTTATGGAATTCTCTGCATTGGCTATTCTAGTAAGCTATTCTTCCAATCTTTTTTCAACGTTTTTAGCTTCTTTGCGCTGGATTTGTAATTTCTCCTTTAGCTTGTAGAAGTTTGATTATCTGAAGTCTTCTTCTCTCAACTCATCCAAGTCATTCTCCGTCCAGCTTTGTTCCATTGCTGGCAAGGAGCTGCATTCCTTTGGATGGGGAGAGGCATTCTGATTTTTAGAATTTCCTGCTTTTCTGTCCTGTTTTTTCCCCATCTTTGCGGTTTTATCTACCTTTGGTCTTTGATGATGGTGACGTGCAGTTGGGGGTTTTGGTGTGGATATCCTTTCTGTTTGTTATTTTTCCTTCTAACAGTTAGGACCCTCAGCTGCAGGTCTGTTGGAGTTTGCTCGAGGTCCACTCCAGACCCTGTTTGCCTGGCTATCAGCAGTGGAGGCTGCAGAAGACTGAATATTGCTGAACAGCAAATGTTGTTGTCTGATTGTTCCTCTGGAAGCTTCATCTCAGAAGTGTACCCAGCCATGTGAGGTGTGAGGTGTCAGTCTGCCCCTAGTGGGGGATGTCTCCCAGTTAGGCTACTCGTAGGTCAGGGGCCCACTTGAGCAGGCAATCTGTCCGTTCTCAGATCTCAAACTCCATGCTGGGAAAACCACTACGCTTCAAAGCTGTCAGACAGGGACATTTACATCTGCAGAGGTTTCTGCTGCCTTTTTGCTATGCTCTGTCCCCAGAGGTGGAGACTACAGAGGCAGGCAGGCCTCCTTGAGCTTCAGTGGGCTCCACAAGTTCAAGCTTCCCAGTTGCTTTGTTTACCTACTTAAACCTCAGCGATGGCTGGTGCCCCTCCCCCAGCCTTTCTACCACCTTGCAGTTAGATCTCAGACTGCTGTGCTAGCAATGAGGGAGGCTCCATGGGCGTGGGACCCTCCAAGCCAGGCACGGGATATAATCTCCTGGTGTGCCAGTTTGCTGAGACCCTTGGTAAAGCACAGTATTAGGGTGGGAGTGACCCAATTTTCCAGGTGTTGTGTGTCACGGTTTCCCTTGGCTAGGAAAGGGAACTCCCGTCCCCCTCGCACTTCCCAGGTGAGGCAATGCCTCACCCTACTTCAGCTCTAGCTCATTGGGCTGCACCTACTGTCCTGCCCTCACTGTCCAACATGCCCCAGTGCGGTGAACCCAGTACTTCAGTTGGAAATGCAGAAATCACCCGTCTTCTGTGTCACTCATGCTGGGAGCTGGAGGCTGGAGCTGTTCCTATTTGGTCATCTTGGCGCAGATCCCCTACTTATATATTTATATTATATATTTACATATCTATATATAATACATACCTAATTTAAATATATATGTGTATTCACATACATGTATACACACATATATGCACATATATGTATAGGTATATTTACATATATTTAAATCATATGTATGTACAAATACATATGTGCATATTCACACATATGTAAATATTAAATTTTTCTTCTTTAATGCATTATCTGTCTCTTTATTTTTTTTATTTTTATTTTTTTTTATACTTTAAGTTCTAGGGTACATGTGCATAACGTGCAGGTTTGTTACATATGTATACTTGTGCCATGTTGGTGTGCTGCACCCATCAACTCGTCAGCACCCATCAATTCGCCATTTATATCAAGTATAACTCCCAATGCATCCCTCCTCCGTCCCCCCTCCCCATGATAGGCCCCGATGTGTGATGTTCCCCTTCCCGAGTACAAGTGATGTCATTGTTCAGTTCCCACCTATGAGTGAGAATATGCGGTGTTTGGTTTTCTGTTCTTGTGATAGTTTGCTAAGAATGATGGTTTCCAGCTGCATCCTTGACCCTACAAAGGATGCAAACTCATCCTTTTTTATGGCTGCATAATATTCCATGGTGTATATGTGCCACATTTTCTTAATCCAGTCTGTCACAGATGGACATTTGGGTTGATTCCAAGTCTTTGCTATTGTGAATAGTGCCGCAATAAACATACGTGTGCATGTGTCTTTATAGCAGCATGATTTATAATCCTTTGAGTATATACCCAGTAGTGGGATGGCTGGGTCATATGGTACATCTAGATCTAGATCTTTGAGGAATCGCCATACTGTTTTCCATAATGGTTGAACTAGTTTACAATCCCACCAACAGTGTAAAAGTGTTCCTATTTCTCCACGTCCTCTCCAGCACCTGTTGTTTCCTGACTTTTTAATGATTGCCATTCTAACTGGTGTGAGATGGTATCTCATTGTGGTTTTGATTTGCATTTCTCTGATGGCCAGTGATGATGAGCATTTTTTCATGTGTCTGTTGGCTGTATGAATGTCTTCTTTTGAGAAATGTCTGTTCATATCCTTTGCCCACTTTTTGATGGGGTTGTTTCTCTTTTTCTTGTAAATTTGTTTGAGTTCTTTGTAGATTCTGGAAATTAGCCCTTTGTCAGATGAGTAGATTGCAAAAATTTTCTCCCATTCTGTAGGTTGCCTGTTCACTCTGATGGTAGTTTCTTTTGCTGTGCAGAAGCTCTTTAGTTTAAT
>NW_022299291.1:0-1829 GCF_002776525.5 Piliocolobus tephrosceles
CATGTATGTGTGTGTGTGTATGTGTATATATATATATATATACACATACACACACATAGAGAGAGACGGGAGTCTCACTATGTTGCCCAGGCAGGTCTTGAACTCCTGGGCTCGAGTGACCCTCCTGCCTCAGCCTCCCAAAGTGCTAGGATTACAGGCATGAGCCACCGCACCTGGCCGGGATATCACATTATATTTAACGGTCAAGTTTTCATAGGCTCCTCCTTGTGGCTGTAACAGTTACTCAGACTTTCCATATTTTGGATAACTTTGATGGATGGTCAGGTATTTTGTACAATGTCTCTCAGTTGGGATTTGACTGCTGTTTTTCTCATGGTTAGACTGGGGTTGTGGGTTTTTAGGAGGAAGAGGTCAGATAAAGTACATCTCTCAGCACATCATATCAAGGGTATGCCAGCCTGAGAAATATGGTGAAACCTTGTCTCTACAAACAATTTTTAAATAAATTACCTGGGAGTGGTAGCACACCTGTGGTCCCAGCTACTGGGGAGGCTGAGGTGGGAGGATTGCTTGAGCCCAGGAGGTTGAGACCACAGTGAGCTATGACTATGCCACTGCACTCCAGCCTGGGCAATAGAGTGAGACCCTGTCTCTTACCAAAAACAAATAAATAAATAAATGTACATCCCATCAATATGACTTATCACCGTTGATGTTGAACTTGATCTCCTGGCTGAGGTAGCATTTGTCAGATTTTTCCAGGTAAAGTTACTTTTTCCTTCCCTTTCCGTACTGTATAGTTTTGAAAGAAGTCACTAAGTACAAGCAGCACTTAAGGGGTGAGGTGTTAGATGCCACCTTGGGAGAAGAGTACATAAATTAGTTGGAACTTTTCTGCACAGGAAATTTGTCCCTTTTCCTCATTTATTTATTTATTCAATCATTTCTATTGGCATAGACTTATGAATACTTATTTTATACTTCAGGTTATAATCCAATTTTGCTTTACTTTATTTCGTTGCTCCAATTATTCCAGTTTTGGCCATTAAGAGCTCTTTCAGTAGGTTCCTTCATGTCTTTGACGTACCCCTATTATTGTGGGATTCTGTGGTTCTTTTTTGAAAGCACTTTCTTACTTTCTGGCACTATAAGAAACTCCAGGCTGATCGTGGGGATTTCTAGCCCCAGTCCTAGAGTCAGTCAATTTCTCCAAGTAGTCCTGGTTTTTTAAATTGGTGAATGGTATTAGAAACCAATATCCACATGCTAGATATGTGTGATAATTGTTTCTTCTAGTCCTTCTTAGCTGATGGAGCAATGAAACATATCTAAAAATATTAAATATACTAATCTAATTTAATATAGATACTTGTATCTATATTAAATTAACATTCATACAATGTTTCCAATTGAGATCCATTAAAACAGCTATCCCCAATCTTTTTGGCACCTGGGATCGGTTTCATGGAAGACATTTTTTCCACGAACGGGCTGGGGGGATGCAGAGATGCTTTCAGGATGATTCAAGTACATTTCATCTATTGAGCACTTTCCTTCTATTATTATTACATTATAATATATAATGAAGTAATCATACAACTCACTGTAATGTAGAATCAGTGGGAGCCCTGAGCTTGTTTTCTTGCAACTAGATGGTCCCATCTAGGGGTGACGGGAAACAGTGACAGATCATCAGGCTTTTTTTTTTTCTTTTGAGACAGAGTCTTACTCTGTAGCCCAGGCTGGAGTACAGTGGTGTGTCCGTGGCTCACTGCAACCTCCGCCTCCCAGGTTCAAGTGATTCTTCTGCCTTAGCCTCCCGAGTAGCCAAGATTACAGGCACCCGCCACCATGCCTGGCTAATTTTT